>NW_006408557.1:5964866-5981410 GCF_000296735.1 Chrysochloris asiatica
AGATGGATTGGCCAAGTGGCAGCATCGATGGACTCAAGTGTGGCAACAGTAGTGAGGTTGGCCCAGGATCGGGCAGTGTTTCGTTCTGCTGAGCATAAGGTCACTATGGGTTGGTAGTGACTCGATGGCATCTAACAACAACAATCTTCACATGCCCTGTCAATTTGAGTTAGTGCTAATGTCTTCCCTCCAAGTTTTCATCTTAATTCCACCACTGTATATAGTGGAAATCAATTTCCCTTTTCTCCAAATCATGAATCAGTATTCTCAATTCCATCTGCTCAGTACTCCATCCTCTCCCTTTGGTTTGTAGGGTACTACAAAACCTTCATTACATGCTACGTTCCCATAGGCACACGGGTCAGTCTTTGGGTAGTATAGTTTCTAGCACAGAGGGTAGATCTGTGTTAACTTGGGTGGAGGAGAATCAATGTACAATAACAAGGAAGTTGAGCAAGAATGATGGAAGCATGGGAAGATACTGGGAGAAGTATCTTTAAGGCAGCAAAGGTAAATACTGTTATGTACACAATCCTGTTGGTGTGGTGGCACTGTAGGATAAGCACTGGACTTCTAACCACAAGGTCAGTGGTTCAAACCTTGGAAACCCTATACGGGCTTTGCTATGAGTCATAACTAACTTGACAACACTTAGCAACAACAACAACACAGTCCTGCAAGAATGGCAATCTACGAATAGATGCATGAAGACACACAGGCTGAATATGTGTGTGGGGGGGGGGGGCAGAAAATATTCACTAATATATAAAGAGATTTGGTGGAGGGTATCGGTGCTTGTTTAATTACCTTTGTTACAAATATAGCCATGAATGTGGTAGCATATACGTGGGGCAAAGTTATGAAAGCTTCTTGGCCATAACCAAATACCTTGAAGGAGTGAATCATGGGACCTAAGGCCCTGTCCATTGTCTCAGGAATAACAAGGTCAAGTGGCATAAAACAGTCCACAAAGACAATGTTCTACAACCTACTTTGGTGAGTAGCAACTGAGGTCTTAAACGACCATAAGGTGCAACTTTTAGTCTCTCCCTTTCTGGAGAAAAGAAGATCAAAGAGAATCAAAGATTCATGAAAATAATTCGTCCAATGGAGTAAGGGACCATGTGAATATCAGTCTCCACATCAGGGCTCTCACACACATGAGTATATCTATATATATATATTATTCTTGTTTGTTATTGTTGTTATTGTTAAGTGCCGTCAAGTCAGTTCCGACCCATAGCGACCCTGAACAGGGTTTCCAAGGCTGTAAATCTTTACAGGAGCAGAAACCTCATCTTTCTCCCGTGGTGCCACTGGTAGTTTCGAACTGCTGACCTTGTGGATCAAAGCCTGATTCGTAACCACTACACTACCAGAGCTCTTGTTAGGTGCTGTCCAATCAGTTCTGAGTAATAGTAACCCCATGTACAATCCAGTGTACAGCTGAATGAAAGCACTGTCCAACCCTTTGTCATCTCACAATTGTTAGGTTTGAACCATAGCTGCAGCCACTGTGTCAGTCTATCTCACTGAGGGTCTTCCTCTTTTTTGTTGACCCTCTAATTACCTGATTGTGCCTCATAAAGTATGTGAGATGAAGTCTCACCATTCTTGATTCTAAGGAGTAATTACAACTGAACCTCTTCCAAACCAAATGACAGTTCATTGTATATTCATTATTCATTGCCAACACTATAATTCAAATACATCAATACTTCTTTGATCTTCCTTATTCATTGTCCAACTTTTACTTGCACATGAGGTTACTGAGAATACCATGACTTGGGTCAGTCACACATCAGTCCTCTAAGTGACATCTTTGCTCATTAGTACTTAAAAGAGGTCTTTTGTAGCATATTTTCCCAGTGCAATACATCGTTTCCTTTCTGGGCTGCTATTTCCGTAAGTGTTGATTTTGGATGCAAGAAAACTAAATCCTTCACAACTTCAATCTTTTCTGTTTATTATGATGTTGTTTATTGGTCCAGTTGTGATCATTTTTGTTTTCTTTACACTGAAGTGTAATCCATACTGAAGGCTGTAGTCTTCTATCTCTGTCAATAAATGCTTTGAGTCCACTTCACTTCTAGCAAGCAAGGTGTGTCATCTGCATATTGCGGGTTGTTAATGAGCATTCCTCCAATACTGACACCACATTCCTCTTCAGATAGCCCAGTTTCTGATTTGCCCATCATACAGAGTAAACAAGTATAGTGAATGGATACAACCCAGATACACAACTTTCCTGATATCCCAGTTTGTTTAAGCCACTGCTTTTTGGTCTATGTACATGTTCTACATGAGCACTGTTAAGTGTTCTGGCCTTCCCATCACTCCCAATGTTATCCATAGTTTGTTACAATCCACCCAGTCAAATGCCTTTGCATAGTCAGTAAAACATAAGTAAACATCTCTGATAAATTGTTGTTGTTAAGTGCCGTTGAGTCAAGTCGGACTCATAGCGACCCTATATAGGGTTTCCTGTGAATAGTGGTATCAAAACCCAACATTTCTCTGCTCACGTGTATCAACAGGTATCCGGATGCTGGACCAGCCTTTTATGACAGACATCATCGAAGCCTCCTCCATCAGTCACATGCCACAGCTTATCGACATCTACAGTGCCAGCTGGGGCCCCACAGACAACGGGAAGACGGTGGATGGGCCCCGGGAGCTAACACTACAGGCCATGGCCGATGGCGTAAACAAGGTAAAGGTGTCCCTGCCACTGTGACACCCTGGCGAATTTGCAAGTTAGGATACCTGGGTGAAGCTGAAGTGACAACACAGTGGATGAAGATGCAGGCAGGTGGCAGAGGTTGGGCTGTTACCCTGTGTATTAGTTGGGGATCCTCTGAGAAACAGATACCAAGATGAGATTAGGCATTAAAGAGACTTATTAGAGGCTGTTTCTATGAAGGATATAGGGTCACGTTAACAGGTTAAGACATCAAAATAACTTTTTAAGGGGTACAATTCAATCCACAGCAAGTATGGTTTTAAAATCCACACAATGAATAGAAAAGGCAGTAGCAATGATCCATTTTCTGAAAGTAATGACACTATTTCCTCCCAGCTCTGATGCACTGTTTGATGACAGAGCCACGCACTTGTCTCTAAGTGTCAGAAACAAAGTTCCAGGCAGATCAACTAAAAGAATTTCTTTTAGATGTGCTTGGAGTGATAGAATGTGACAAGAAGTATTGGACAGTACCTCGTTAAGCTTAGGACCAGAAAGACAACCCAGGTCTAAAGTTGTGCTGTGGCAATGCAGCTTGCTTCCCTCAGGCTCTATGTTCATGGGGCTCAGCCTCATTCCCCAGGTCTGTTTCCTCCTGGCTCTCTGTATCCTTCTTCAATGCATTTTCCTCTTCCCTTAGGCTACATGCCATTGGTAGTTCTCTGTGGACATGTCTACCTCTGCCTTGTATGTTACAAATGTCCGGCTTCTTCTCCAACTGCTACCTGCTCCAATGCTTTAGGGGAAAGTTTGGCTCAGAATTACACCCCTCCACCCAGTGAGGCTCCAAAAATAATAGACACGGTTCTATTTATAAGTCAGTTAATGAAAGGTTCAGAACTTGAAGGATTAAACATCAGTTAGAAGTTTTCCAGCAAAACCCTTTTATTTTCTACTCTAGATAGCATTAAATGGTAGTCATATTTTACTCTGATTTTTCAGTTCTCGGATCGAGTTCTTGGCAATTGTTGAATTCTTTCAAAAATCTGAACAAAAACACACAACCATATGCTATTCCTCTCTATCTTACAGTGGTGATGGTGGTGGTGTGCCAAGGAGTCAATTCCAACTCAAAGCAACACTGTATAGGGTTTCCAAGACTAAAAATCTTTACCAGAGCAGAAAACTTCATCTTTCTTCCACAGAACATCTGTTAGTTTACAACTGCTAAACTTGCAAGCAGCCTGACTCGTAACCACTATGCTACCTTCAATCTTAGGGTGGACAGTCAAAAAGAGATTTGGGCAGAGTCAAAATTAGGTGGCATACAGTTGGTTCTGATTCATGGCGACCTCATAGATGGTAGAGAACTCCTCTCGATGGGATTTTCAGTGGTTGATTTTTCAGAAATAGATTGCCAGTACTTTCTTCCAAGGTACCTCTTGGTGTCCTTGAAACACCAACCTTTTAGTTAGCAGCTGCGGCTGAGCACATTATTCATTGTACCACCCCAGGACTCGAGCCAAGTTTAAGCTGTATGGAAATAATCTGTTCACTGTTCAAGGTTATCCTTGATGGCACCTAGCCTGTTTTTATAGCCAAGATCGTGGAATTGACACAATTACAATATTTTTCTTCTCATTGTGACTTTGAGAAGTGTCCTTCGTCCATCCTAAGCCTTGCTGTTGTTGTCAGGTGCCACCAAGTCAGCTCTGATTCATAGTGACCCAATGTACAACAAAACAAAATACTGCCTAGTCCTGTACCATCCTCAAATTGTTGTTTTGTTTGAGCCCACTGTTACTGCCATTGTGTTAATCCAGCTCATGGGGGTCTTCCTCTTTTTCGCCGACACTCTCCTTTTTCAAGCCTAATGTCCTTCTCCAGGGACTTGTCCCTCCTGACAACATGTCCAAAATAAGGGATACAAAGCTGCACCATCTGGCTTCTAAGGAACGTTCTGGCTGGACTTCTTCCAACACAGAATTGTTTGTTCTTCTGGCAGTTCATGGTACTTTCAATGTTCTTTTCCAACACCATAATTCAAATGCATCAATTCTTCTACAGTCTTCCTTATTCACTGTCCAACTTACACATGCTTATGAGGTGATTGAAATGCCATGGCTTGGGCCAGATGCATCTTAAGCCTCAAGGTGCCTCAAACTGACATCTTTGCTCTTTAGCTCTTTTAAGAGGTCTTTTGCAGCAAATTTGCCTAATGAAATATGTTGTTTGATTTCCTGACTGCTGCTTCCATGAACATTGATTGTAAATCACAGCATAATGGACATCAATCTTTTCTCTGTTTATTATGATATTATTTGTTGGTCACGTAATGAGGATTTTCATCCAGATGCAATCCATACAGAAGGCTGTATGTAGTCTTTGATTTTTATTGGTATTTTAGGTCATCTTTGCTTCCAGTAAGCAAGGTTGTGTTATTTGTATATCAAAGGTTGCTAATGAGTCTTCCTCTAATCCTGATGCCACATTCTTCTTCATATAATTCAGCTTCACTATCAACCCTATGAAATCCTGGTGTGACTCTATAGGGTAAACACTGGACTGCTAACCACAAGGTCGGCATTTCAAACCCACCAGCGCCTCCTTGGAAAATCATATGAATTGGAACCAACTTGACAGCACTTGACCACATCAATCCTATAACATCATTGCCTCAAAGTAGTAATCATGTAGAAATTCTGCAGGAGCAGAAAGCCTCATGTTTCTGCCACTGTGAAACTGACAGACTCAAACCTCCAAGCTTGTAGTTCACATTTCACATTCCTACAGTGTAACACTGTTGTTGTTGTTAAGCGCCCTGGAGTCAGTCCTGACTCATAGTGACTACTATCCTAGGAGTAACTTGTGAGCTTGAAGCACCAACTTGTGATTCAAACTGATCTTGCAATCCAGTGCATAAACCCATGATGCTGCACCAGGAATGTGTAACACTAGGAAGGAAAATGTTCCTGAGTTAGAGGTGTTGAGAGCTGGCTCCCAATGACATTACTTTGGAAACTTGAACTGTGACATAGAAATTGGCAAACACTACAAATAAAGACCACCGCTCATCTGTCAGTTTGTCGTACTGTTGACTTGTGAGTTGCTGTGATTCTGGAAGCTGTGCCACCAGTATTTTAAATACCAGCAGGGTCACCCATGGTGGACAGGTTTCAGATGAGCTTCCAGATGAAGACAAACTAGGAAGAAGGAGTGATGAACTGCTTCCGAATATTTAGTCACTGAAAACCTTATGAATAGCAAACTGAGTCAATAGCACCTAACAACAACAACAACAAATAAAGATTTTTCGTCCCCTTTCAGAGAGCTGGTTATTAAAAATTTACCAGCACAAGACTGGCTCTCTGCCCACCTGACACACCTAGACCCACTCAAACAACCCACTTGGGAGTCCTGGTGTGGTGCTGTAGGATAAGCCCTGGACTGCTAACCAAAAGGTCGGTCGTTCAAACCCACCAGCTGCTCCTCAGAAACCCTATACATGGAATTTCTGAACTCATTAAGGCAAGACTGGTCTTTACCTATAGAAAGACTAGATGGGTGTCCAAAGATTGTTGTTAAGTGACCTCCAGTCGCTTCCTTAATGAGTTCAGAAATTCCCTGAAAACACTGGGGAGGAAGTACCTGAAACACCAAGATTTTGTTGCTCAAAAATAAAGTTTCCCCAACAACACAAGTTCCCCAGAGACCATTGTTGCTAGGTGTTTTTGAGTCGGTTGGACTCATAGTGTCCCTGTATAGGGTTTCTAAGGAGTGACTAATGAATTTGAACCACTGACTCTGCGAACCGATTTTGCTGTCCAGTACTTATCCTATAACACCACACCAGAACACTCCCAGAGATTATGTTGGGTGATTGTGTTAATTACTTGTGGCTGCTTTAACAAAATACCACAATGCAGGTGACTTTAAATAAGAGAAATTTATTCTCCCTGAATTCTGAGACTAGTGGTCTGAATTCAGGGTGTTGGTAAGGTCTTGCTCCCTCTAAAGCTTCTATGGGAAGATCCTTTCTTGTCTTTCTGTTTCCAGCCATTCCTTGGCTTACAGGTACATCTTCACACAGCCATCTTCCCTCTGTCTGTCTCATGGGCACTTCTCTTGTATACTGATTTCACTCAGACTGGATTAAGACCCATCTACTCCACCATGACTTGTAGCTTTGAAATACAGCATTTTCAAAGACCTTATTTCTAAACAAGGTCACATTTACAAGCATCAGAAGTTAGGACTTCAACACAAATCTGGGGTAACACAATTCAACTGACAACAGCAACTTTCTAAGAGACACAGTACTCACACATTTAACAAATGGAATCCTAGAAATGTAATTATGAAGTGGTAAACTGAGTCCTAGGAAGTGAACAACATCCACAATGGTGGCCAAACATCAGCTGCTCCATTTGCACAGGCCCGAGTAGGAAATTTTCTGCTATTCATAAGCTTTATGAATAAACCATAAGGTTTGTAGACCTTATGAATAAATGTCACCACTGGACCAATAAACAACATTCTTACCAATGGAGAAAAGACTTCAATTTAATGGATCAACCATCAACACTCAAGGAAGCAACAGTCAAGAAATCAAATGATGTATTATTGCATTAGGCAAATCTGCTGCACAAGACCTTTTTAAAGTGTTGAAGAGCAAAGATGTCACCCTGAGGACTAAGGTGCGCCTGACCCATTCCATGGTATTTTCAATAACCTCATATGCATATGAAAGTTGGAATAAGGAAGACTGTAGAATTGATGCATTTGAGTTATGGTGTTGGAGGAGAATATTGAAAGTTTCATGGGCTGCCAAACGAACCAACAGATCTATTTGGAAGAAGTGCAGCCAGAGTGTTCCTTGTAGGTCAGGATGGCCAGATTTCATCTCTCATACTTCAGACATATTGTCAGGAGGGACCAGTCACTGGAAAAGGATATCATGCTTGGTAAGGTGGAGGGTCAGAGGAAAATCCCTAGTGAGATGGATTGGCAAAGTGGCAGCATCAATGGGCTCAAGCATGGCAACAATTGTGAGGTTGGCCCAGGACTGGTCAGTGTTTCATTCTGTTGTGCAAGGATTACTATAAGTTGGTACTGACTCAATGGCACCTAACAACAACAAGTAGAAAATAATGAAATATCATTTTACAAGAAGGTTACATTAGTTTGCTGTTGAAATTCAGACCATCTGTAACAACTGCAAGGACCTGACATTTCAGGAGCACAGTGCCATTTGCAAAGCATCTACCAGCAGAATTGGGTGGGAGGAGAGGGTAAAGCTGTCAAAACCCTTAGGAGTATTTAGGATGATATTGTTGACAAGAAACAGCTAGTTTTCATATTGCATTACTCACTGTGTGGTTGGAAAGAAATGGTCACATATCCCACTCCAGAATCAAGTGACAGCAGACACCCAGGGGAACTTGACAAATGCCCCTTGAATTTTCACTGAAGGATATTTTTAACACTTGAAGTCAAAAGAAAGTCAGGCAACTATCTTTTGAATCTTGGTTTTCCTTGCATTATGTTATAAAATAGACACTGGGGGAGGAGGGTGGGGGAGAAGAAAAAGGAATAGCCAGAAATACCACCATAGAAAACTTGTAAGTCCATCTTCAGCCTATAATGGATTGGAATACCTAAAATGGGGCTACAATGTGCCCAGTGAAGGAGGCTTCCTGCGGACCCTCTGCATTACATAAGATTATAGGTGGAATCCTGAACAGGATCCAGAATCTTCAGAGTTGGGAAATTTCCACTTGAAAGGATGGGCAGACCAACCTGGAGCATCTAGAAGATACTTCTTGAAAGAAAGACTGATAGGAAAAATACAAAACAATACAGGCAGACTGACTGATTACTACAAGAACAAGCAAGTTGCTTGCCCAGGAGACATCAAGGCAAGTGGTTGGGTCCCCTCAGAGCAAACCTCTTTCCAAGACTAAGACTCAGTGGGAATACACACTCTGATTGGTGACCACGTTCATCACCGATAAGGGGAAGTGAAGGAAAAACAGCAATGGAGCTGCAAGCTAAGCCCTACAATATTCAATAGACTCCTGTGAACATGGGTGGAGACCTGGTTGGCCAGCAGTGTGGCAAGACCCAGGGGACTCTTTGGCCCAGAGTCAGTGACATAGCCACAGAGGGCTGGAGAGAAGAGTGAAGCATCCATCCAGCTGATAAGAAGAGAGGGCATATGCATAAGAATACCCACACTTGCAGATAATGCCCACTTGACCTGGCAATGACTGAATGATCAGAGCTCAAGTAGAAGAAGAAGAAGAGAAAAAAAAGAGTAATCTGATACAATTTGATGAACTTGACCTACACCTATGGATGCAGTAGCTCAAAAGAGGGAACAAATCTTTACAGCAAGGATCTTTCCCACCCGCTCCATACACAGAGTAGACAGGGATCAACAACTTGGACATTGGCTACCCAAAATGTGGGGTCTACAAAGGCAAGAAGTGACTGGCTTACGAGCTTTCAAGAGGGAACCTAGATCCAGAGGGTGTGGAGGAAGGTAGAATCTCCACTGAATAGTATCCAGTCTGTCTAGGCGGGGCTGATGAAATGAAATGCAGATAGGTCTTTTGTGATACAATAGTGAAGAATTGTTATCAGGACTGATTGTGAGGGTTGGAAATGTAAAGATAGACATTTTCTAGTAAAGAAGGGAATGATTGACTTTGCAGTCTAGGAGCAGAGGTCCCTGGGACCATCAAGGGAGAAGAGCAGAGAGCAGACCCTACCCAGAGAAGCAGTGACGCCTGAGATAGACACAGAGATGATAACATGGAGAGATGGAACAGCTGGGAACTTTAGACCCAGAGAGGGAGAGGAACTGTGTGCTGATGACCAGGGGACAGGCTTGTAGGGTATACCCTTTGGTTGGTTGATGATGCATGGAGGGGAATGTAACCATGGCAATGAAATGATATACGACAGGATGAATGTAAAACTAATGTTCTCCCATGTAAACTATCACATAATTCACAATAAAACATAAAAAAAGAAAGAAAGCCAGGCGAGTGGGTGACTTCTGCCTTCTACCAGATTTACAGTGTAGCTGATACTCCGTAATCCCATCATAGATGGTTCCTGTCATGCCCGCAAGTTCTGAACTGCTCTGAGGCATCTCAGTGCAGCCTGCTTCTTTCTTCTCAATCTGGGGTCTCACCACTGCAACTGAAAAGGTCATTCTCAGTGAAATTACTCTGCAAAGCAGTCTGAACAATCCACAACTTAAGAGGAAAACTGTTGTGACTTATCTTCAGATGATAACATGCAAATATTTTACAAAGTGAAGGGTATGATGAAAAATACACCCTTTCTCATCTGATTTTTCCCCCAGGCTATAGGAATCATTCTTTCGTTGTTTCAAGGTGACAAATTTGAGACAAAATTGTAGAAGTGGGTGAGTGCCATTAGTAAACATTTCCTCCCACTGTATCAGTTGTTCTGGACTTCTGGTGTGACACTATAGGATCAGCATTAGGCTGTGAACCACAAGGTCAACCGTTCAAACCCACTAGCTGCTCCCCAGAAAACCCATAGAGGGTCATTGTGAGTCGGAACTGACTCGACAGCACTTAACAACAACAACACACCTGATTGTGTCTCATAAAGTATGTGAGATGAAGTCCCCAGTTGTTCTGATCTACTCTTAAGGAAAATCTATTTCAGAAAGATGAATTCCATCAGAACAAAGGAAGTCAAATAATCATTTATTACACAAAGACAGTTTTTATATTGGTCTTTGGATTTTAAAAACTTGCAGAAATGTTTTCTTTAACCAACATAAAAATGGTTGCCATCGAGCCAATTTGGATTCATGATGACCCCACGTGTGTCGGGGTAGAAGTGTGTTCCACAAGGTTTTCAAAGGTTGATTGGAAGAACTGTGCTTTGAACATTTCTGACCCTGAATTGTTACCTGGAAATTTCCCTAATGGGAGCATGGTGGCTCTGTAGTATGAGCTCTGGACTGTGACCCACAAGGTTAGAGGTTTGAGGCCACTAGTTGTTCCATGGAATAAACATGAGGCTTTCTGGTACCACAAAGATTTAAAGCCTTAGAAACCTTATACAAGGTCACTGACTCAGAGCTGACTCGACAGCACTTAACAACAACTTCCCTAATAAACCCCATAACAGTGAGTATGGTGTCTGAGTTCTGTGTGGCCATTAGATTAAATTATTGAACCCTGTTGAGTAGAGAATGCTGTAGGAGGGATAGTTAATGATAGATTTTGCAGCTACCATTTCAGATTCAGTGATGCCCGTAGCCCACAGGCTGACAGCTCAGGCCTCACCTGCCTACTTTTCTGCTTTTCTGACTGAGGGCTTTCTAGTTACCATAGGAGTTTGTTCCTTCAGGGCACTCAGCCCAAAACTGAGAGGGAGGTAACATCTGGTACAACCTCCACCTTCCTCTCCTCAGAAGGGCTTCTCATGGTTTTTCAGGGGTTTCAGCTGGGCTGATGCCCCAGCACCCACAGAGGTGACCTGTTCACTAGTATACACTTGATAGTCTTTTCTCCTTTCCCTGTTTCGTGTTCCCCAGTCACTCACTTGGGCTTCTTTGGATCATTCCCCCCTCCCCCAAATAAAATACCTGCTCTCAAGTATTTGCCTCAGAATCTCCTTTTAAAGACAGGTAAATCAAGGCCAGACGTTCCC
Source organism: Chrysochloris asiatica (assembly GCF_000296735.1). Classification (NCBI taxonomy): domain Eukaryota; kingdom Metazoa; phylum Chordata; class Mammalia; order Afrosoricida; family Chrysochloridae; genus Chrysochloris; species Chrysochloris asiatica. The sequence continues at coordinate 5,976,253 of NW_006408557.1, forward strand.
TGTCTGCTTGTCTGCCCACCTCCAATAACCCAAACACAGAAAAATATAGAAGTTAATAAGAAAAGAAAAAATAAAGCAGCTAAAAGAAAATAGAGTTGCATCACTGATATTGTGATTCAAGAAGACTTTTTAAGCATAAAAAGAAAGTGAAATACTTGTTTAAAAGAGTAATATTATTATATAAAACCTTTAAAAATAGCTGCAAGTCAGGATGTTGATAACTGTGAAAGCTAGTCAATGGAAACCTGGGGCTCAATGTATTATTTACTCTACTTTTGTGGTGCTTAATATTTTTCAAAATAAAAATTTTCACTTACACTAAAAAAAATAAAAAGCAATACAGTTGTCAAGAGTAACAATATATATCTAGGTAAAAAATGAAAACAGCAACTGATATTTTTATGCAGATCTTATGATTTGTGGCTTGGCATAAAAATTCCTGGAACTGTATTACAAAGGGACACAAAAAAAATGCCATATAGGATATAACTTGGATGGAAGTGAAATTAACGAGCTAGATCAGTCAGAAGAGTCTAGTGCTATGGTAACAAACAGTGCCTACAGCTCAAGAGCTTCAAACCACAAAGCATATCATTCTCCTCAGTTACACATGCATCATGGTCAGTAGGGGGTCTGTCTACTCATCATGGTCTCCCAGGAATCAGGGCTGACATCTGGAACATTGCTTTTTTCCACTCAAGTCAATTCTAATTCAAGCAAAAACTGTGTCCTATAGGGTTTTCAGTCGCTGATTTTTTAAGTATGTCCTTTAGACGTTCTCTAAGGTGCTTCTTGGAGGCCAGGATGGCTAAGCTTCGTCTCTCATACTTTGGACATATTGTCCAGAGGAAACAATCGTTGGAGAGGGATGTCATGCTGGGTAAGGTGGAGGGTCAGAGAAAAAGAGGAAGACCTCTAACGAGATGGATTGGCCAGGTGGCATCATTGATGGACTCAAGTGTGGCAGCGGTAGTGAGGTTGGCCCAGGATCAGACATTGTTTCGTTCTGCTGAGCATGGGGTTGCTATGAGTCAGTTCCGACTCGATGGCACCTAACAAAGATGCCTCTAAATAGACTCAAACCACCAGACTTCTGGTTAGCAGCTGAATTCATTAATTGTTTGCGTCACCCAAGACCCTAAGAACATCAGCAGTCTCTATGCAAAGGAAAAGAGAAGGCTTTGCAGTCTTCTCACACTGACGATTAAATGTCCCAACTTAGAATTCAACTGTATATCAGTCACTCCCACTCACAAATCGTTGAGTAAAATGACTTAAAAGGCACCATCCAACCACAAGTCATGGTCAATGGACAGCTGAAAATGCTTGGTGAACAACACCACTGACTACCATAATGAGCCCAGAAAAAATGTTAGGAAACTTGAAAAGTAACCAGTGAACTGTTGTTAGATGCCTTCAAGTTGGCTCTAATTCATAGCCACCCTACGCATAACAGAACGAAACATCGCCAGGTCCTGTGCCAACTTCATAATCATTGTTATCCTTGAGCCCATTGCTACTGTAGTTGTGCTAACCAATCTCATTGTACTTTCCTCTTTTTCACTGACCCTGCACTTTGTTGTTGTGTGCTGTGGAGTCTGTTCCGACTCATAGCAACCCTGTACAGAATTTCCGAGGCTGTAAATCTTTACGGGAGCAGAAAGCTTCATCTTTCTCCCGTGGAGAAGCTGGTAGTTTCGAACTGCTGACATTTCGCTCTGCAGCCCAATTCATAACCACTACGCTACCAGAGCTCCTTGACCCTGCACTTTTAGCAAGTATGATATATTTCTCCAGGAACTGGTCCCTCCCAATAATATAGCAAAGTATGAGAGAATTCTCATCATCCTGTCTTCTAAGGACCATTCTGACTGTACTTCTTTCAACACAGATTTATTTGTTTGTTTTTCTGGTAGTTCATGGTACTTTTAATATTCTTCTACAAAATCATAACTCAAATACATCAATTTTTCTAGGGTCTTCCTTATTCATTGTCCAATTTTCACACACATATGAAGTTATTGAAAATACCATGGCTTGGGGCAGAACCATCTTGAGTCCTTAACCTTACATCTTTGCTCTTGAATACTTTAAAGAGGACTTATGCAGCAGATTTGCCTACTGAAATATGTCATTTGATTTCTTGACTGCTGATTCCATGAGTGTTGATATTGGTTCTAAGTAAAATGAAGTCATTGACAACTTCAATCTTTTCTCCATTTATCATATTGTTATTTACTGGTCCAATGGTGAGGATTTTTGTTTCCTTTACATTGAGGTGCAACCCATACTAAAGACTTTGATCTTCATCAGTACTTTAAGTCCTCTTCTTTTCAGCAAGCAAGGCTGTATCACATACATAGCACAAGCTGTTAATGAGCCTTCCTCCAATCTTGGTGCCACATTCTTCTTCACATAATCCAGTTTCTTAGATTATTTGCTCAGCATGCAGATTAAATAAGTGTGGTGAACAGATACAATCCTAGCACACACCTTTCCTGATTTTAAAACAATTGCTAGGTCGGCGGTTCAAGCTCACCAGCAAGAAAGAAACTTGTCATCCCACAACTCCTCTGGTCTTCAGTCATTAGTGCCTCATGAGCACAATTAAGTGTTCTAAAATTCTCATTCTTCTCAATGTACTCATAATTTTTCATGATCCAAACAGTTGAATGTTTTTGCATAGTCAATAAAGCACAAGTAAGCATCTTTCTGGTCTGCTTCCAGCCAAGACCCATCTGATGTCAACAATAATATCCCTCATACCACGTCCTCTTCTGGATCCTCCTTGAATTTCTGGTAGTTCCCTGTTGATATACTGCTACAACCAGTTTTGAAATATCTTCAGTCAAGTTTTACTTGCATGTGATATTGATATTGTTCAATTATTTTCACATTCCGTTTGGTCTCCTTTCTTTGGAATGGGCACACATCTCACGATGTAACACATGATCAAGAATCAATAGTATTGAAGGAAGAAATCCAAGCTGCATTGAAACCATTGGCAAAAAACAAGGCTCCAGGAATTGATGAAATACAAACTAGTGGAATTCAAATTGGTGGAATCTAATTGGTTGGCCAGGTAGCTCTCTTCCAAATTTCTTCACATGGATGAGTGAGTGCTTCTAGCACTTCATCAGTTTGTTGAAATGTTTCACTTTGTAATCCATCAATTCTTGGAGACTTGTTTTTTGCCAGTGCCTTCAGTGCAGCTTGGACTTCTTCCTTCAATACTATGGGTTCTTGATCATATGGTACTTCTGGAAATAATTGAACATGAACTAATTATTTTTAATACAATGACTCTGTATTCCTTCCATCTTTTTCTGATGCTTTCTGCATCGTTCAATATTTTGCCCATATTGTTGCTAAGTGCTGTCAAGTCTGTTCTGGTTCATAGAAACCCTGTATAGGGTTTCCGTTGAGTGGCTGGTGAATTTGAACTGCCAACCTTGCAGGTAGCAATCCAGTGTTTATCCTACAGCAGTACACCACAATTCCATTTTGTCCGAGGAATTTTTCAATATTGCAAGTCGAGGCTTGAATTTTTTGCTTCAATTCTTTCAACGTGAGAAATTCTGAGTGCGTGTTTTTTACCTTCTGGTTTTCTCCAGGTCTTTGTACATTTCATTGTAATACTTTGTCTTCTTGAGCTGCCCTTTGAAATTTCTTGTTTGATTCTTTCACTTCATTATTTCTTCCAGTTGCTTTAGCTTCTCTACATTCAAGAGTAAGTTTCAGAGTCTTTTCTGACATCCGTTTTGGCCTTTTCTTTCTTTCCTGTGTTTTTAATGACCTTTTGCTTTCTTCATACATGATGTTCTTATGCCATCCCACAATTCCTCTGATTTTCAGTTATTAGTGTCTAATGCATGAAATCTGTTCTTGAAAGGCCTCTCTCTAAATTCAGGTGGGATATATTCAAGGTCATATTTTGACTCTATGGACTTGTTTTCATTTCCTTCCGTTTCAGCCTGAACTTGTATATGAGCAATTGATGGTCTTTACCTGGCTTGTTTTGGCTGATGATATTGAGCTAGTCCATTATCTCTTCCCACAAATGTAGTCAGGTTGATTCCTGTGTATTCCATCTGGCTAGGTATTAATTATGATTGCTGTCACAATCAAGCTCTCCATACATCAAGGTAAGAATGTTTTAGCATTGACTCATTTTTAGCAAAGTTTGCTTAACCTCCTTAACAGACTGCTTATGGACTGGTTCCGGTGAAAGTTCCACAAATGGTTAAGCTCATCCACTTATCCTGATTCACATGAGTTTCACTTTCTGATTCTGTTTGCAGATTGTGATCCTGTGCACTAACCAAAATGGTGACCCATTCCTTCCTGTGTCCTGGTTTTTGAGAGCAGCTGCTTGTTTTGGTGGAGTTTTTCCCATGTCAGTTTACCAAGACATTGAGGACCATTTCCAGCCACTGTTTAAATAAATATGTGTTTAATTTTTTGACTCAATCCCTCACAGGCTAATTAATTCCAAGGCTTAGTTAGAAGAAATGGAAAATGTCATTTCTTGTTGTCAGAAACAATGAGAGAGGCCTAGGAATCAATCTAGTCCATCTCATCGCCTTCTGGCATCTCTACCCTTAAACTAGGGTCAGGTAGGACAGACGTTCTCTGCCAATATCTTCTGTTTGAATGCTCACACTAGAGGGTCACCAATCAGCTCTTAGAACGGCTGTGGTGTGGGTAGAAGTTGTGCATACTTCTCCTATGTTAGGTTACCACTACCCTTTCCACCTTCCTCCTGCTATGAAAATATAGTACCCCAATCCCTTTTGCCTACACCGTAAGAAAGTAGAAAGTCAAATGCTAATGGCCTAATTCTGGGTTGTTGGTATGAGAATAGTCATAGATGATCAAACTCACTGCCACTGAGTCAATTCCAACTCTTAGCAGCCCTGTGTAGGGTTTCAGAGGCTGTTAATCTTTAGGGGGAAGAGGAATAGAGCCTCCTCTTCCTCCCCCAGAGCAACTGGTGGATTCAAACTGCTGATCTTGTGGTTAGCAGCCTAACATGTGACCCAGTCACAGAAGACAGGGAATGGAAAAAGAAAAGATAAATAAGAACACAGTTTGAGGAGAAACCCAATTCTAACTGTAAGTATTTATGACAACACTTACCCTTTTTTTTTTTTTTTTT
>NW_006408557.1:5982116-5983799 GCF_000296735.1 Chrysochloris asiatica
GCTATGAGTCAGAACCGACTCCACGGCACATAACAACAACAAGTATAAATAGATATATACTTATATTTTCACAAAAATGGTTTATAAAGATACATAAGAAATTTATAACAATGATCACACCTATAGATAATTTTTCATTTTCCTTTCTGTGAAAACTTTATAGTTTTTTTTTAAAGTAGCACTTCATTTGTTAAAGAAAAGTCTTTCTGCATTCTTTTACCTCTTTATCCTCAGCTTGCACTATAAATCTGAGTGACTTTTTATAATGGAACTGTTAGGGAACAGAGAAGTAACTTTACAGGCCAGCCTAACATCACCCCAACGCCTAGAACTTCAATCAGCAAGTCCAGGACACTAAGCCCAGCGCACCTTCTGAGAAACAAAGCAGAGCTAGATGATCAAAAAAGGGCGCAAAATATGTGCTACCTAGACCATGCCACAAATCAGAATTAAACCTGAGGGAAATGAGCCAAAAACCCTATAAAAGGGGAGCAAGAACAGAAAGTGAGCACTCACTCACGAGAGAGATGCCCGCTTCTCCTCTTCTGAGAAGTGTACCATTCCTAGCTTAATAAACTTTGCTTGCAACTTGGCTGCTTTTTGTTTGTGTGTGTTGTTTGCACCAACCTCAAGTGGGTCTTGCTAGTCCTACAGAAGTCAAGTTATCAGACCCTAATAGGAATGAATTTTCCTGTAAAAAAAAAAAAAAAAAAAAAAACAACAACTCTCGCAGCGCTTCGCCAGAAGGATAGGGATTCTCAATTGAAAATCAAAACAATCCAGTCATTTCCTTCAGCTGCCGAGGGAGTCCACATCTCTGATACTCCCAAGGCTGGACCCAGCCTTCATCCAGAGGGTGTTGTGTCGAGTATCACCATTTCTGTCTGTTTGTCTATTCCTCAGGGCCGAGGGGGCAAAGGCAGCATCTATGTGTGGGCCTCTGGGGATGGCGGCAGCTATGATGACTGTAACTGTGATGGCTATGCCTCCAGTATGTGGACCATCTCCATCAACTCAGCCATCAATGACGGCAGGACTGCCTTGTATGATGAGAGTTGCTCCTCCACCCTGGCCTCCACCTTCAGCAATGGGAGGAAGAGGAACCCTGAGGCTGGCGTGGTAAGTGTGGCTAGCTTCTTGTCCTTGTTCTCAGATGGTACATATGAAAAAAGACCAGGACACCTATGTGAGACTCCTGGGAACAAGGGAATCACTATGCTCCCTGCCCTTCCTACAAAACAGTTAGCACATGTTACAAGGGGAAGATTAATTATTTTTACTCAGTGTCTGACCAAACTTTGCTGTGAAAGTAGAGATACGAGTTATGTAAGACCAAAGCAAGAAGATGTTGACCCTACCAGCTCAGTTTCTTGTTTTGACTTACAAATAATGAGTAACTCTGCTGATCAGTAAGTTGTCCTTGTTGTTGTTGTTAAGTGCTGTTGTGTCGGTTCTGACTCACAGAGCCCCTATACAGGGTTTCCAAGGAGCAGTTGATGGGCTTGAACAGCTGACATTGTGGTTAGGAAGGTGCTCATCCTACAGCACCACACCAAGATTCCATTGTTGCTCTACGGGAGTAGAAAGCGTAGTGGTTACGAATCGGGCTGCGAACCATAAGGTCAGCAGTTCGAAACTACCAGCTGCTCCGCGGGAGAAAGATGAGGCTTTCTACTCCCGTAA
>NW_006408557.1:5984034-5998882 GCF_000296735.1 Chrysochloris asiatica
CCCCAACGAGATGGATTGGCCAAGTGGCAGCATCGATGGACTCAAGCGTGGCAACAGTAGTGAGGTTGGCCCAGGATCGGGCAGTGTTTTGTTCTGCTTTGCATAAGGTCACTATGAATCGGTACCGACTCGACGGCACCTAACAACAACAATAAAATAAGAGTTGTAGAGGTTCAACATATCTCAGAATGTCGATGAATTTGACATATAGGGAAATACTTTCTTTTGAATGGACTATCCTTCCAGGTTGACTTTAACTGGACATATTTAGTCTTTGTTGGGTGTACCACTATTCCTCTCATGAAGGGAAATGAAATGTTGACATAATAACCCTCAGGGCTTCCAAGAGTCCATTACAATGTAACAAAACTGACTTCTCCCTTGAGTAGGATAGTGGATTAATTTGTTATTCTTCTCCACACAGTGTTTCCTTCTAGGAGCCAGTAAATAAATGCCTTTCTTGTCACTAGAATAGCCACATCTTTGCTTCTCTGAAAAATTGTATCTTTAGACTCTGTAACTATAAGCCAACATGGGTCCCTCTTTCCAGGAACTACTGAGAAGCTCAGAGATAAAAATTTCTGTCAAAATATATAGGTATATGAATACAAAGCTTATCCTTAGTTTCATCTTAATCTTCTTCAGAAAGAAGCATAGTTTAAATAAAGCAAGCAGCTAATTCTCTTCTCCATATTGTTTTGGCTCAAATCGCATGATTTATTTATCCCCATCTTCCCTTTCAGGCAACCACAGATTTGTATGGCAACTGCACTCTGAGGCATTCTGGAACATCCGCAGCTGCTCCCGAGGCAGCTGGCGTGTTTGCACTGGCTTTAGAAGCTAAGTATGTTTATAGGTGTGGGCCCAGGGTGGACTAACATGTATCTCCCCATTCATATATTAGGGATTCATGGAGGCAAAAGTGGGAGTGAAAGCTAACAAATAGGCAGGTCCAATGAGCTCGGGTGGGCATCTCCAAATGAGTCATTGACCTTAAATACACATTCACAGACATACACAAACATATGCATACATACACACACACCACTCCTTGTATATTATGGGCCCAAATGCAAAACCATACCACAAAGACAGCGCAAAAACTCAACACACAGCAGCACATATCGGCTACTCAGATGCCAAATAAGAGCACAAAGAGATCTCATTCTCCATGGAACCAGCCCTTTATCCTTTATAGCCTCCTTAACGGTTTTATTCCAATAATAATCACAATGAGCTAAATGAAGAAAAACAATATCATCAAGCTTAGTATTAGAAAAAGGTATTTCAGAACATGTGGAGCACATGGTGCTCCCACTCAAGATCTGTTCATTTGTAAGAATTCCCTTAAGAACACTGAGACAAGGTGGGCGAAGTCACACCATGTACTCCAAGAAACAGGTTTTACTGGAAAAACGTCCAAACCACAGAGAAGAGGAGAAAGCACTCCCCATGTTCTCCACCTCCCACAGAGAGGGACTGCTGAACCCAACTTGGATTTGAGCCTCACTGGAGGTGGCACCTGCCCACCGATTGCTCTATCTTCTCTTCATGCAAGCCAGAGGCTGCCTGGGATTCCAGGAGTGAACATTCAGATTCAGGTACCAAATGATGTGTTTGTAAGAGCCAGCTGTGTGGTGAGCTGTCTAAGATAATCAGCACACAGCAACTTGTGAGAAGTTGAATTTAGTGTCCTGGGGAAGGGAAGTTGAGTTCCCCATCCCTGTCAACTGTTGCTAAGCAACCTGAGCATCCAGCATCAATCTTCAGTGAGTCCTGCTTATCTCTCTCCATATGCAGTGTTTTTTTTCTGATTTGCAAACTAGCTAAGAATAGGAAGGAACCCCAAAAGATTATCTAGTCCAACACTCAGCCTTCAAACAGATAAATTATAACTATCCTCCTTTTACAGATAAGTCCTTAAATTTCAAGTAACCCCTCTATTTGGAGCAAGTCAAATGGATTCTTCTAACAAAAGTGAGGAGGAAAAATTAGAGCACAAGAGATAGACACAGGCCGAAGCATTTCACTTGGTTCTCTTGCCAAATGTTACTCCCATAAACATGTGTTTTCTAAAGATGAAACCATCAGACACCTGAGTGGACCCTGGAGTCTGAGCTGGCCCAGGAATGTGCCTTTATAACCCCTTCTCTCAGAGAATATGTTAGCAACCAGCTCTGACTGGTCTGTGAACTGGAGTGGGTGTAGTCACTGTCTTCTGTACTGTTGAGTGGGTTCCAACTCATAGCAATCCTGTATAGGGTTTTCAAACAGCAACTGGTAGGTTTGAGCTGCTGACTTTGCAGTTAGCAGCCCAGTGTTTATACTACAGCACCACACATTTGTTGTTGCTGTTAAGTGCCGTTCTGACCCATAGCGACCCTGTATAGGGTATCCAAGGAGACGCTGGTGAACTTGAACCGCCAACCTTGCAGTTCAAATGGCTTTGCAGTCTGGTGCATTAATCCACAGTGCCACACCAGCACCACACATTAGGAACCTTCAAAAAACAGAAACAAATTGACAAGAACAACTCTAAAGAGTAGATATAAACTTAGAGGGAAGTGTTTGTTGTTCCTATTAAGTACCTTCAAGTCAATTCCAACTCATAGCAACCCTTTATGTGACCTCAGAGTCGACCTTGAGGTTAACAGCCCAGTGCTGATCCTACAGTGCCACCCCAGGACTCTCGATTACCAATAATGTGATGACTCTGTCAACCTATGAATTGAGTGTTGTCATGCTGAGCATGGGTACCTGGGCTCTACCCAAGTGTCAGTGTTAGGTCACCCAAGTGTCAGTATTTCCTGTGTGAAGCAGGAAATCCAAATAATAATAGATGAGTGGGGACAGGGATTTATTTCTTTCTCCAGTGAAAGATGGGAGGTAAGTAATCCAAGGCTGGTGTGAGGGGTGCCTCTGTGAATCAAGGAGACCAGCTCTTTCTAGCTCTTTGCTCTGCCATCTTCATGCCCTCTAGATGCTGCTGGAGCTCTAGCCATCATGTCTATATCTCAGGCAGGAAAGATAGGAAAACAAAAGTCCAATAAGAAGTCTACCACCTTTCCAAGAAACCCTACCCAGTGATTTCTGCTTGCTCCTTTACTGTTACATGACTACTCTTGCTACAAAGAAGGCAAGGAAATATGGTTTTGTAGCTGATCATCAAATAAAATTGAGGTTTCCTTAACAAGAAAATACAAGAGGCAACTGCTAGTGTCTTAAAACGTCTGAGTGAACTCACCTTCTCTGGATCTCTCTTATCAATAAAATTTTAAAAACTAGATGATCAACAGGGTTCCTATGATCTCCTTGAATACTATAGCTCTGCTTCCAAAATATCATACTTTGGGGAAATTGCAGTTTTTTTATGGGATATGTGTTGGCTTGAGAATTGACTTTTTAAAAACAGAAAAGTGTTCCCTTTACATACTTTTAAATTTGCAACCAGTGCTTTGCTTCAGAAAGGATGTCTCTTGTAACTTATTTCATGCCAAAGATATGGGGTAGATATTATAAATTATTATAAACTTGTTTATTGAGTGCCCACTACATTCCAGGCATAATATATCTTTATACACATTTTCTACATTTACCCACTAAACCCACAACACTGAGTTGATTTAAACTTTTAGTGACATCATAGGGCACAGTGCTACTGCTCCTTAGGATTTCTGAGACCGTAAGTCTTTATGGGAGCAGACAACATCATCTTTCTCTCATGGATCAGTTGGTAGGTCTGAACCACCAACCTTGCTTGTAGTTAGAAATCCAACACTTAACCCACTGTATCACCAGGGCTCCTTCATCCTATAACAAGCTTATGAGTCTTTAGCATCATTTCACATTGGGGCTCAGATTGGAAACGTACCTTGTCCAAATTCACATAGTTGGAAATGGCATATAGCTAGGATTTCAACCCTGGGGTGCCAGGATTCCAACTCAGGGTTCTTTCCTCAACCTAATTAGGGGTCACAGGAGACCCTCCCCAACAAGTCATCTGCTCCTTTGGGTGCCATAGTGGCAGAGGATTCCACCACACATTTTGTCCATGGCAACGGGCTGTAGAGAATGAATTGGCTCTTCCTCAAATGTGTTGCCAAAAATTAGTTCAATTCATTCAAGATGAGGTTTTCCACCCTACAACCACATGATGGCATCATGGAAACTGAATTTTCTTTCACAGGTCGTAGATGTTGCAGACACTGACTGGAGAAAACACCACTTGACTTACAAATGTATTATTTTTCTCAGGCTGGAAATAATCCAGGTCTTTGAAATTATTTTTTAATTCTGTCAGTGTTTAGAGAATACACTGACTTGCAAAGCTGAAAGAAACCAGATAGCTCTTTACTACTGCAAACATCTCTTCTTAAGGGCCAAGAGACTCAAACAGTTTTACACATTTCACTTTGTTTCATATAAGAATCATATCCAATAAGTGGAGGGATTAAATTCTACTGTTGGCTTCTAGAATGTACCAGACGTCAGTAGACATTCCTCCTCTAATCTTAAAATCACAACCTCTTCAGAACATTTCAGCTTTCAATTTTCTAAACATGTATGCAATCTCTTAAATTCCACTTGGTGTCTTGATAATTAGGAGTAAAACATTCATTGGTTCCAGGAGAATTCAATGCCATAAATAGCATAACTCTGCAAGATAATAATGAGGAAATTTTCTTACAAACAGATAACTCAACAGATAAAAAGGTCAATGTTTTGTACTTTATTATTCTTAGAGAGAAGTTGACAAACCAAATGTATGTTTCAGCAAATGCCGGGCTCTGTGACAGATACAGATACAATGCTGCCCGTTATTTGGAGGCAGACCATTGTAAGCATCTATTTCAGTCACTGGGTCCAGCTTTAACTGCTTAACTAGAAAGAACTCTCACTGATCTCCCTGATGAGAGATTCTCTGCCAGTCACTAAAGTGCAGTCACTTTGCTTTGGCTTTTCCAAGCACCTCACAGTCTCCCTGCTCAAGTTCACTGACATTTCAGGCCAAGGTTTTCTCCACAATGTCATGAGTAATCATGCTCTTTGGAATCCTGGTTCCTCTGAATGAAAATGTAATCATCTTCACTTTTCGTCTAGAAGTCCTGGGTTTCACTTGGATCTCTGTGATTGTTCGTTTTGAACCAAGAGCCAGACAGTCCATCCTGAATAACCTTGACCCAGTCTACTAGTAATTAAATATTTACTCTTGAACATCACAGGAACATCACAGGGTGCTACAATTGATCATACCTAGCCAACGAGTTCCCACTAACTGCATGAAGGTCATAGTCTTTACTGATAACTCACCTGGGAGTTATTCATCTGTTGCTTCATTCCTTCATTTGTTCTATTCTGTCCTATAAGTTACTATGAGTAAGAATTGACTCAGTGGTGATAGATTTGGTTTGGAAGAGTGAGCTCCACGTTCAGTTGAAGTAATTCGTCTGCTGTGTGGCCTAAGCAATGGGATTTTACATGCCCTCTAACCACTGTCAGAAAATTTTAATTGTGTAGCCACGTTAGATAACCTCTGCAATAAATTGATTATATGGCCCACAAATAGGTCATGATGCAGAGTTTTTTCAACAATTATACTAAGTAATATGAAACACTGATTTGTCAAGATAATATTGCAAGCAGACCCATTTATTCACTGGACAAAGTATACCAAGATCAGTCCTAGGTACGAAGGGTGCAAATGTGCTAAAGATAGTGTCTCTGCCTTAGAAGAACTGGCAGGGTAACCTCATAGCAGATAGGGACATGTATCAAAGCTGTAGCAATGTAGCAGGATGCGTGTTATAATCAAGACATCAAGAATGTACCTCAGAAGAGCACAAGCAGAATGTGGGACCCTATCCAGAGAAGCAGCGACACCAGAAATGGAGGCAGAGATGAGGACATGGAGAGAGGGAGCAGCTGAGGACTCTAGACTTGCAGAAAGAGAAAGGCGGTATGCTGGCAGCCAGGAGGCAGGCTTGTAGAATGGTACCCTTTGGTTGTTTAAATCATTATATATTCCTGAGTGTTTTTGTGTACATTCCCCCCCACAAGACAGAGGGAATAGAAGCAAACACTGTTGAATGATGATGCATGGAGGAGATTGTAATCATTGCAATGAAACAATTACTGTAAAACCAATGTTCTCCCATATAAACTATCACTCAGTTCACAATAAAAACTTCTAAAAATGAGTGTACCTCAGAATGTCTGAAAGCAGGTAACACTTGAGTGTTCCAGGTTGAAAAGGAAGAAAAAAGCATTCCAGACAGAATGGCATTTGCAGATATCATAGCTACATTTCAGAGGAATATTTAAAAACCAAGACCTCTAAAGCATGCCACAAGTGTCTATCAGGTCAGAGTTACCCAAATGGCATGATGGGATTCCTGAGATGATTTCAGTTGAGAAATAAACATGTCATTTAAAAACTTGGGTTCACACAATTAGGAAATTATCCCCTTCCGATTCTTTTTCAGTGTGGTCAGTTCCATGTCTTTAACATACCTGTACCATTTTCTCCATAGGATAAGCACTGGACTGTGTACCACAAGATCAACAGTTTGAGTCCCCAGATGCTCTGCAGGAGAGAGATCTCTGTTCCCACAAAGATTTAGGAATTGGCTGTTGTTAACTGCCATCGAGTCGGTTCTGACTCATAGCAACCCTGTATAGGTTTGCCTCGTGTGGTGCTGTGGGATAATGCACTGGACTAAAAAAATGGTTTGAACTGAAAGATTGGTAGTTAAAATTCACCAGCCACTCCTTGGAAACCTTATACAGGGTTACTCTGAGTCGGAACCGACTCAATGACACTTAACAACAAAACAACAACAACATATATATCTTATATGGAGTCCTGGTGTGGTGCCATGCAATAATGCACTAGATCGAAAGGTTGGTTTGAACTGCAAAGTCAGCAGTTCAAATTCACCAGCTGCTCCTTGGAAACCCTATACTGGGTTGCTATGAGTTGAACCAACTCAACAGCACTTAACAACAACAACATGTCATATACACGATATATATGTATATAAGTAAGTGCATGAATCACAAGAGTTCAGCATCCAACTCTTACTCATTTCACAAATGGAATATACTCATTTATCCTGTACCCAGAAGGTACTTTGGGTCCCCTTCTAGTCATCACCCTATAAGGATAGTCACCCACATGACTTCTCACAGTACAGCTCCATTTCACTTTTCTTATACTTTAAATGGAATCATATAGTATGCTCTATTTTGCACCTGACTTCTTTAAGTCCACATGTTTATGAGATTCATCCATCCATATGATTTGAATTAGCTGTTGTCTATTCATTCTCATTGCTGTATAGTATTCCAGCCTATACTAACATCTCAATGGGCTTATTCATTCTATTGTAGATGGGCATTTGGAGGTTTTGTGGTTTAGGGCTATAAACACTCTAGTACATGTCTTTAGGGTATATATATATATGTTGTTGTTGTTAAGTGCCATCAAGTCAGTTCTGACTCAGGGCAACTCTGTATAGGGTTTCCAAAGAGCAGCTGGTGAGTTTGAACCACCAACTTTTCAATTCAAACTGACCTTGAGGTACAGTGCTTTATCCCACAGTGCCACACCAGGACTCCGTACATATATTCACACACATATTTTTGGGGTACTTACTTGGAAATAGAATTTTGGGTCCATGGCTTAGGCATATGAACAACCTTAGAAGATATAGTCAATCAATTATCCACAATGTTGTTGTTAAGTGACATCGAGTCAGTTCCGACTCATAGCGACCCTATAAAGGGTTTTCAAGGAGCACCTATTGATCTTGAACTGCCGACCTTGTGGTTCAAACCAACCTTGCAGCCCAGCACATTAACCCACAGCACCATACCAGGACTTCAATTAGCCACAATAATTGCAATAATTTATACTCCTACCAGCAATGTTGGTGAATTCCAGTTACTCCAACATCTTTGCCGACACTTGGTATTCTCAATCTTTTTCATTTTGATCATTCCAGTGAGTACAACTCCCTTGAAATAAATATATTTAAATAAGAAAGGAAACATGTTTTCAATTGACATACGTAATGGTTATAAATAGTTTATGGGACCCTCCTTTGGCTTGGGGGCCCATAGATATTTCAGAGTCTTACAAGGGGCCAATGGCTGGGTGGTACTTATCTTAGTCATGTGTTTCTCTGCCTTTCTCTCCCCTGTGCCCTGGTTCTCTGGCTCTCTTATCCTCTGCCTCCTGTATCCAGCCTGGCTTTGACTT
Source organism: Chrysochloris asiatica (assembly GCF_000296735.1). Taxonomy (NCBI): domain Eukaryota; kingdom Metazoa; phylum Chordata; class Mammalia; order Afrosoricida; family Chrysochloridae; genus Chrysochloris; species Chrysochloris asiatica. The sequence goes on from NW_006408557.1 coordinate 5,992,295, forward strand.
GGCGAGACATGCAGCATCTGACTGTGCTCACCTCCAAGCGGAACCAGCTTCACGACGAAGTCCATCAGTGGCGGCGGAATGGGGTCGGCCTGGAGTTTAATCACCTCTTTGGCTATGGTGTCCTTGATGCAGGCTCAATGGTGAAAATGGCTAAAGACTGGAAAACCGTGCCTGAAAGATTTCACTGTGTGGGTGGCTCCATGCAGGACCCTGAGTAAGTGAGGGCAGCAAGTCTTCTATTACATGTGGGAAATGTCCCAGAGACAACACCATCGCATTTACAGTAGAATCCTGGATTTAAAGCAGGAACCGCCTACTCCTAGGCAGAGCTGTGGTGTTGCACAACTGCATGAGGGCTGTTGAAGGAGAATACAGTTGACTCACTCAGAACCCCTGCTTTTTGGTGTGAGTCCTAACTGCTTCAGTGCCTTATACAATTTTCTCTGTAGATACACAAATCTGCATGCAAGCAGCACCCAGATTGGTCTACAGAGCATGACACCTATCCTAGAAGCCTGTCCTGTGCCCCCTCATCTCCCCAAGTATAACCACTATCTTACTTATGAACTCCAAGCATTATTTTTGCCTTTTTTATACTTAACATGAGTCCTTGGGTGGTGCAAATGGTTAATGATCTCTGCTGGTGACCAAAAGATTAATGGTTGAAGTCCACCCAGCGGTACCTCAGAAGAAAGTCCTTATGATCTGCTTCTAAAAAATATGCTCTTGAAAACCTTATGCAGTAAAGTTCTACTCTGACATACATGAGTCCACTGGGGGTAATAATATAAATAGAATCACCTGGTTTATTTTCTTTTATATCTAGATTCTTTTATTTAGAAATGTTTGTGAGATCTGACTATGTTATAGCATGTAGTTGGTTTATTTTCAGTGCTGAGTAGTTTCCCATCATGTCACTCAGCACAATTTATATACTCATTATATTGTGGACTTGAGTTTCATTGGAGTGAGGTGAACTTGCCATTTGGAAGGGTTCAAGCAAAGAGTTCCCCACACAGAAACCATGGGGCTAGTCAAGTGCACCTTCTTCCTTTCCTTTTTTACCAGCATGCCAAGAGGACTTGGACAATAGGGATATCACTTTATTTCATTTCTATCTTCATTTATCCATCAGTAAAATGGAAATAACAGTTTTTGTAATGATTATTTTTGAGGCATTCCTTGCATAGAGGAAATGACATAGAACTTATATATTATTTGATTTTTGATAATGTATATGCCCCAATAATCAGAGCTGAACATTTCCATCCCCCTACAAAGTTTCTTCATGAACCCTTCTTAATCCCACATATCACTATCCCCTCCCCTTTAGTCCTGAGTTCTCTTCAGCTTTTGGAGTCAGTTAACCAATCCTGGAATCACATGTTGACTTCACGAACTTGGACAAGACTTTTGACTACTGTGACCCTTAGCAGTTCCCAACCTTTTATTTACACCATGATACCTTTTGGTAGACTGGTGAAAACTATGACTGTTTCTCAATATAAGATTTTAAATACATTAGATAAAATATATAGAAATGCAAAGGAAGCCATTACATTGAAAACTAGTTATACAAATGTTTTTAAAAACAAATTTCTGATGAAGTGATATTTGTCCTTTTTATTAACATAATTTCAGAGTAGTAATAATGATCAAACCATAGTATTTTCAATCACCTCATATGCATGCGAAAGCTGGACAGTAAATAAAGAAGATAGTAGAAGAATTGATGCTTTTGAGTTACGCAGTGTTGGAGGAGAGTTTTGAAGGTGCCATGGGCTGCCAAAAGAACCAATAGATCCATTTTGGAAGAAGTGCAGCCAGAGTGCTCCTTGGAGGCCAAGATGGCCAAACTTCATCTCTCATACTTCGGACATATTGTCAGGAGGGACCAGTCACTGGAGAAGGATATCATGTTTGGAAGGTGGAGGGTTAGAGAGAAAGAGGAAGAGCCCCAACGAGATGGATTGGCCAAGTGGCAGCATCGATGGACTCAAGCATGGCAACAGTAGCGAGATTGGCCCAGGATCAGGCAGTGTTTTGTTCTGCTGTGCATAAGGTCGCTATGGGTCGGTACCAACTCGATGGCAACTAACGACAACAACAATAATGATCAAAATGCTGGAATGGAGTAGGAAATACCTGGAGTTTTTTTTACTACAAAGCATAAGGAAGTGCTTATACCACTATGGTGTATGACCTGTACTCATAATCAAAGAAGAGGCTAAATTTTATTTAAGTTGTTGTTAAGTGCTGTCAAGTTGGATCTAACTCATGTTGTTGTGGTTGTTAGGTGCCATCGAGTTGGTACCATCTCATAACGATCCTAAGCACAACAGAACTAAACACTACCTGGTCCTGGGCCAGCCTCACAATCATTGCTTTTCCTGAGCGCAATGCTGCTGCCACTGTGTCAATTCATCTCATGGGGTGGGGGGAGTCTTTCGCTTTTTCTCTGACCCTCCACCTTACTAAACATGATATCTTTCTCCAGTGATTGGTTCCTTTTCATAATATGTCCAAAGTATGAGAGACGAAGTCTGGCCATCCTGACTTCCAAGGAGCACTCTGGCTGCACTTCTTCCAACATAGAATTGTTTGTTCTTTTGGTAGTCCATGGTATTTTTAATATTCTCCTCCAGCACCATAACTCAAATGCATCAATCCTTCTATGGTCTTCCTTATCCACTGTCCAACATTTGCATGAATATGAGGTTATTAAAAATAGCATGGCTTGGGTCAGACACAACTTAGTCCTCAAACTGGCATCTTTGTTCTTCAGCACTTTAAAAAGGTCTTGTGCTTGTTTGAAGATGCATGCAGGGGATTGTGATCATTGCAATGAAATAAAATATGATAGGATGAATGTAAAGATAATGTTCACCCATTAAACTAACACATAATTCACAATAAAATCTTTTTTTAAAAAAAAGGTCTTGTGCAGCAGATTTGCCTAATGTCATTCCTTGACTGCTGCTTCCATGAGTGTTGATGGTGGATCTGAGCAAAATGAAGTTTTTGTAAAGTTCAGTCTTTTCTCCATGGATAAGGATGTTGTTTATTTGTCCAGTGGTGAGCATTTTTGTTTTCTTTACATTGAGATGCAACCCATACCAAAGACTGTGGTCTTTGATCTTCATCAGTAAATATCTTAAATTCTCTTCATTCTCAGCAAGTAAGCTTGTATCACCTGCATATTGCAGATTGTTAATGAGTCTTCCTCCAATCCTCATACCACATTTTTCTTCGTATATTCCAACTCCTCAGATTATTTGATCAGCATACAAATTGAATAAATATAGTAAAAGAATACAAGCCTGACGCACACCTTTCCCAATTTTAAACCATTCATTTTTCCCTTATTCTGTTCAAACACCCGCCTCGTGGTCTATGTACAGGTTCCTCATGAGCACAAGTGTTCTGGAATACTCATACTTTGCAATATTGTCTATAACTTGTCATGATCCACACAATTGAAAGCATTTGCATAGACAATAAAGCACAGGTTAACATCTTTCTGGTATTCTCTGCTTTCAGCCAAGATCCATCCGACATCAGCAATGCTATCCCTAGTTCCATGTCCTCTTTTGAATCTGGCTTGAACCTCTGGAAGTCTTCTGTCAATGTATGCTTGAAGCTGTTTCTGTATTACCTTTAGTAAAACTTTACTGGCATGGGATATCCATAATATTGTCCAATGATTTCCATCTTCCATTAAGTCACCTCTCTTTGGAATGGGCACAAATATGGATCTATTCCAGTCAGTTGGCCAGCTAGTTGTTTTCCAATTTTCTTGGCATAGATGAGTGAGTACCTCCAGTGCCACATCAGTTTTCCATTCTTTCCACAGAAAGATTTCCATTTGTATTTCATCAATTCCTGGTGCCTTATTCTTTATCAATGCTTCAATGCACCTTGGACTTCCTCCTTCAGTTTCACTGGCTTTTGATCACATTCTACCTCTTGAAACGGTTGAACATCTACCATGTCTTATTGGTACAGTGACTCTGTGCTACCATTTTCTTTTTATGCTTCCTGCATCATTCAGTAACCTGCCCAGAGAATCCTTCAGTATTTCAAGTCAAAGCTTGAATTTCTTCTTCAGTTTCCCCTGCTTGAGATATGCTGAGCGTGTTCTTCCCTTTGGATATTCTAACTCCAGGCCTTTGCACATTTCTTTATAATATTGTCTTTATCTTCTCGAGCTGACCTTTGAAATTTTCTATTCAGCTCCTTTACCTCCTCACTTCTTCCATTTGCTTTAGCATCTCTATGCTGGAAAGCAAGTTTCAGTGTCTCTACTGACATCCATTTTGAACTTTTCCTTCTTTCTTGTCTTCTTAATGACTTTTTGCTTTCTTCCTGCATGTTGTTCTTGATGTCATCCCACAATTCTTCTGTTCTTTGGTCTTTAGTGTCTTATGCATCTAAATTCAGGTAAGATATATTCAGGGTCATATTTTGGCTTTCGTAGACTTGTTTTAACTTTTTTCAGTTTCAGCCTGAATTTACATATGAGAAATTAATGGTCTGCTTCACAGTCTGCCCCTGGCCTTGTTTTGACTGATGATATGGAGCTTTTCCACCATCTCTTTACACGGATATAGTAAATTTGGGTTTTGTGTATTCCATCTGGCGAGGTCCATGTTTTTAATCATCTTTTATGTTGTTTAAAAAAAGGTATTTGCAATTAAAAATCATTGGTCTTGCAAAATTCTATTATGAGATCTTCAGAATCATTTCTAATACCAAGGCCATATTTTCCAACTATTGATCCTTCTTCTTTGTTTCCAATAATGGCATTCCAATCACTAGTAATAACAATACATCTTGATGATTGCATGTTTGATCAATTTCATACTGAAGAAGTTGGTAGAATTCTTCAATTTCATCATCACTGGCTTTAGTGGTTGGTGCATAAATTTGAATACAGTTGTATTAACTGGTCTTCCTTGTAGGTGTATGGCTATTATCTTATTACAGACAGTGTTGTACTTCATGACAGATCTATATGGAGATCCTATATAGGGTTATGATGTTGTTGTTAAGTGTTGTCGAGTTGGTTACAACTCATAGTGACCCCATATAGGGTTTCCAGGGAGTGACTGGTGAGTTATAATCACCAACCTGTGGTTCAAACTGACCTTTTGGTCCAGCACTTAACCTACAGAGCCACAGCAGGATTCCTATCTATATTCTTAAATGCCTATGGATCACAAAATAAGGTCCCATTCTCTCATTCAACTTCAGTAAAGTGGAGCTGGTATTCCCTTCTTCATCAGGTGCTGGGAGACTTTAACAAGAGAAGTGAAATGCTGGAAGAGAGTAGGCACTCAATAAATGTAATTTCACAGCACTCCTCTGCCCATTTTCCCCTCATCCATGACTTTAGATCAGGGGTGGGAGAATCTTTTTTCTGTCAAAATATATAGCATCCTTTGTGGGCCATACAGAATTATCAACTTAAATTTTAGCCTGCTGTATTTAGTCAAACATTTAATTAACTCGTCCTGGTGTAGCACTAGTGGGATAATGCACTGGACTGCAAGGTAGGTTTGAACTGCAAGCTTGGTGGTTCAAATTCACCAGCTGCTCTTCAGAAACCCTATATAGGGTTGCTATAAGTTGGAAGTGACTCCATGAAAATTAACAACCATACAATGTAGTTGCCTTGGCAGGGCCGGACCAAATGACTTGGGAGGCTTTATACTGTCCATGGGGCCTGACGTTCCCCACCCCTGATTTAGATGCTCCTACTTCTTCTCAACTTGATGACACTTAACAACAACAACAATTTTACACCTGTATTACAACTAAATGAGCAAAGATCTGGAGTCAGAAAACCAAAAGGAAAGAACATGCTCGGCATTTCTCAAGCTGGGGAAACTGAAGGCAAAATTCAAGCCTCGACTTTTATTATTGAAGGATTCTCTGAGCAAACGATTCAGTGATGCAGATAAAGCATCAAAAGAATATGGAAGGAATACACAGAGTAACTGTACCAAAAGGAAATGGTTGATGTTCAACCATTTCAAGAGGTAACATATGATCAAGAGCCAACGACACTGAAGGAAGAATTCCAAGATGCATTAAAGGAATTGGCAAAGAAGACATCAGGAATTGATTGAATAAAAACTGAAATCTTTCACGAAAGTGAGGCGGCACTGGAGGCACTCATTCACCTATGCCAAGAAATTTGGAAGACGACTATCTGGCTGACTGATTGGAAGAGATCCATATCTGTGCCCATTCTAAACAGAGTTAACCCAACGGAGTGTGGAAATCATCGGACAATCTCTTTGATATCCCATGCGAGTAAAGTTTTACTAAAGTTAATACAGAAATGGCTGCAAGCATACATTGACAGAGAACTTCCAGTGGTTCAAGCTGGAAGCAGAAGAGGCCATGGAACGAGGGATATCATTGCTGATGTCTGATGGATCTTGGCTGAAAGCAGAGTATACCAGAAAGATGTTTGCCTTATTGACTATGCAAAGGCTTTCGATTGTGAGGATCATGACAGCTATGGACAACATTGCAAAGTATGAGTATTCCGGAACACTTAATTGTGCTCATGAGGAATCT
>NW_006408557.1:6001496-6009643 GCF_000296735.1 Chrysochloris asiatica
TGTGATTGTTCCTGTTCTGGAATGCCAATAATTCTTATGCTATTCCTCTTCATGTTATCCAACATGAATCTTAAGCCTTCTTCAGATTTCTTTATCCTTTTTCATGTTTGTTCTTCTATCTTAGTAGTGTTGAGAGATTTATCTTGTAACTTACTAGTTCTGGCTTCTATCTCTTCAATTCTAATCCTTTGCCCTTTCAGTGTGTTGTCCATTTCTGATATTCTATTATTAATCATTTGGACCTCTTTCTGAAGGTTTTTAATTATTTCCAATGCTGTATCTATCTTATTTGATTGTTCCTGTAACGCCTTCCTGACTTCTTCCTTATTTTTGTTAACTCCATTGTATAGTGTATTGATACATTTTATAATCATTTTTCTGAATTCCTTCTCAGGCATTTCCAAAGCCTGCCCATATTCCAGTATGGAATGTAGATCTACTTCCAGCTCATTTGCCTCATTCATTTTATCTCGTTTCTGGACATGTGCAGATATGGTCATCTGTTTCTGTTTTGGGGGCATCTTCAGGGGTTATCTGTGGCCTTAATACTCAGATGGGTATGTATTTTGATATTTTTTATGCTTTCTGATTGCCTCGAGGTAGATGTGATCAGGAAATGGGCTTCCCTTTTCAATCTTCTTGAGAAACTTCAAGATGCCACTGTTGGTCGTTTTGACGTAACTTAGGATTTAATTTTCGGCCTGTTTCCTTTTTTGTCTGCTTGTCCCACTCCACAATCCCCGTTAAGGCCTTTTTTCTGGTTGTAAACAGTTCAGGACCAGCTGTGGCCGTTTGGTTTTGATTGGAAACTGTCTCTTTAAATTTCAAGGAGATCTATGCACATGCGTAGTAGAACCTTCCGAGGGTGGGGCTGGGGTGCCCACTAGCTCAGGAACCCCTATAGTCACCAGAATGGAGGTGCGCAGACAGCAAGGGACCAAAGAATAGCTACCAAAGAGAAGAATGTCCACACCTTTATCTCAGCGGTTCTGCCAGGCGTCTGTGGCCGCTCCGATACTTCCCCTGTTTGGTCTCACCCAAGATGGCGGCTCCTCAAGCAGCTGAGCGTCTCAAATTAGAAAGTAATGGATTTCTTGCTTCTGCCACAAATTCCTCAGCTGTAAGCCTTCGAACCTTCTAAATATTCCTTTATATGTGGTTCAGAGTTCTGGGACCATCCCCTGAGCCTGCTTGGTCAGGTATTCTATGTTTTTGCTGGTGGAGCTCCTTTACTGCACTTCCACCCGATCCGCCATCTTGTTTGTTCTCTGCACAAGACCTTTTTAAAGTTTTGAAGACCAAAGGTGTCAGCTTCAGAACTCTGGTGCACCTGACCCAGCCATGATATTTTCAGTAACCTCATATGCATGTGAAAGCTGGACAGTGAATAAGGAAGACAGTAGAAGAATTGATGCATTTGAGTTATGGTGCTGGAGGAGAATATTGAAAGTACCATGGGCTGTCAAAAGAACCAACAGATCTGTGTTGGAAGAAGTGCAGCCAGAGTGCTCCTTGGAGGCCAGGATGGCCAAACTTCTTGTCTTATACTTCAGACATATTGTTAGGATGGACCAGTCACTGGAGAAGGATATCATGTTTGGTAAAGTGGAAGGTCAGAGAAAAAGAGGCATACCCCCAGCGAGATGGATTGGCAAAGTGGCAGCATCATTGGGCTCAAGCGTGACAACAATTGTGAGGTTGGGCCAGGACTGGGCAGTGTTTCATTCTGTTGTGCATAGGGTCACTGTGAGTCAGTACTGACTTGATGGCACCTAACAACAACAACTTCATACCTGAGGAGTCTTGGTGTGGCATTGTGGATTAATGCACTGGACTGCAAAGTTGGTTTGAACTTCAAAGTCGGTTGTTCAAGCTCACCAACCATTCTTCAGAAACCCTATACAGGGTAGCTCTGGGTCAGAACTAACTTGATGGCACATAACAACAACAACAACTTCACACCTGTGATGAAAAGGTAATCATTTCCTGAAATTTTCTATTTAATAACTGTCTGATTCTTGTGTTAATCCTGAATTGTATATCCCTGTGGCCTAAAGTCACATGGGTGAGCATACCCTCATGATGGGCAAACATTCCCCCCAGTCAAATGTTCCCCTGCCACGGATAAGTATACTCCCATGGATGAACATCTCCTCATGAGAGAATGTCTCCCCATAGGTAAACATCCCTCTATGACTGAGTGTCCCCTGTGAATAAGAATTGCCCCAGGATGAGCATTCCCTCACGGATGAGGCCCCCACCTCCATGGACATGTATATCCCTGCAAAAATATGAACACCAAACCATCCTTCCACAACACCCTCTGCTTCTTTATTGAATTAAATAATCCATTGCAATGGCCACAGAGAACTCAGAGATCATACTATCCGTTATGGGTTTATTAGGGAAATCAAAAGCTTACAGTTTGGGGTCAGAAATACTCAGGGCACAACTGTTTCAGTCAGCTGTTGATAAATGCCCATAGGACACACTACTCCACCATAAGCTTCAGCCTGAGGGCACTTGGCTCTAGCTCCATGGGTCAGCAAACCTAGCTCCCCAATTTAACTGCCTAGAGGCACCCACTCTATAAACAAGCTTTTTGCTCCAAATCACTCAGCTTTACTTGTTCTGTGGGCTGGGAAGTCCACTACTCTAGTTCTTGGTTCTACTGCTCCTCTTCTCCTCCTCCAACATCACAGTTTCCTGTTTCCAGGTCAAGGACATTAAATGTGCAGGGATCCCGGAGTTCAAAAGACGTCCTCCACTCCTGGCTCTGCTTCTTTGATGGAAGTGACATCCTGCCTCCTGCTTCTGAAATGACTCACTTTAAACCCATACTAGAGTTTCAAGTTTTTACAATTACAATGAACTTTTCTAACATCCACAGCTAAATAATGCCATCCTATCAGTATCTTCTCTTATCTTCTCTTACCCAGACCCAGCAGGGCAGAAACATTGTTTGGTAGAAATTTCAGACTTCGGCTAGATAATTAGATAATTCACTACACCACATTCCCCACAGACATGTGTCCTCCCATCAGTGAACATTCCACCATGGATACACAATTCACATTCCCTGTGGATGATGAGAGTTGCCCCATGGCTGAGCATTCCCCCATAAATGAGCATTTCCTGTGGGCAAGCACCCCCATAGACAAAGGTCTTCCTATGGACGAGAGTCTCTCCATGAACAAATGTCCTCATTGTCCACTGGGTGATCTCCTCTGGTGTGACACTGACTGAATCATTGCAGAGCAGGGTCCACGATCCCATCAGGTAAATCTCCAGTGAGCACCACAAGGGGAAGTAAAGTTCCACCTTAACCCTATCATAACCTCAGAAAACAAAACTATGCAGGTCCCATGTGATGGTGCCTAATAATAAAAATAACTGCTCTGCAGAGCTCCTTGAAGTTTTCCCAAGCTGTCATGGGCTTACATCATTTATGTTGTTCCTCATACCCACTCCTGCTACAGACTTCACGGAGCCAACAAGTCCACTGACTCAGCCAAGGTTTCAGAGGCTGTGCACATAAGTGAAGGGAGGAACTGACTTTGTACACTTACTGTGTTGTACTTTCTAAGAGGATGAGCTCCACTGCCACCCTCTAGACCCTCATACTGTCAGGATGATGAATACTTTGCAGCATTAACAAACTGGGTCCATGCTTTGCCTCAGAGAGAAGCACCTATTATATGCTCTGCTGGTGATAGGTCTTTTGCAAATACAGTATCTTCGTTCTCATGATACTGTACACTGTGACATTCTGATGGAGAATTTGGGTTTAAATAACCAGTTTCAGTTGAGTTGATTCAGACTGGTGGTGATTCTGTGTGTGTCAGAGTAGAACTGTGCTTCATTTGGGTCTTCAATGACTGATTTTCTTTGGAAATACAAGTAGATTATCAGTCCTTTGAGTGGATTCTATCCTTTCAGTAAGCAGCCAATTGTGTTAACCATCTGCACCACCCAGGGACTCCTTTTATAAGAGCTATGTTCTATCTTTTTTAGGTTACAAAACTGAGATACAGAGGGGATAAGAAATGTGCTCAAGGTCACGATGGACTAACAGAACCTGGAGCAAGGTCAATCTGAAGCTAAGACCCAGGCTTCCATGGTTTTTCTACTGTGTACTCAGACCTAATGCTAGGCCCACTGCATCCTTAGGCACGGCCTTTGTGTAAGCTTGTCACTGTCATTACAAAGGAGAACAGGCTTGGAGAGACTAAGGGCATGCGCAAGTTCACACAGCTGCTGAGTGTCTGAACCAGGATTCAAACCCAGGCACTCTGACTCCAGAACCCACCCCACTAAGAGACTTTAATATACCTCAGCAACACTACTGTTTTGTTGTTGTTGTTGTTATGTGCTGTGGAGTCGGTTCTGACCCATAGCAACCCTGTAGAGAGCGTGAATGTCAGGGACTATAATAAGGGCCTGAGGAGGAATTTCTCCAATACACATGGCACACTGAAACACCCATCTAGAGGTAAGGCCCCTCCCCAAACTATACTCATCATCTTTATCCATCATCTCATTGACTCAGGAGGTTGACATCACAAGTCTCATTTTTTGTTTTTGTTTATCAGTTGTATAAAAAGTATATTTATTACTAAAGAGTCAATTCTGATTTATGGGGACCCCATGTCAGACTCCCCAGGGAGTTTCCAATGGCTGATTGTTTTAAAGTAAATTTCCAGACCTCTTCCAAAATGCCTCTGGGTAGACTCAAACCTCCAAACTATGGTGAGCAGCCAAACACAATAACCATTGGTACTCCCCAGGAACTAATTGTTCAGAGAAAATGGAGACTCAGAAAGAAAGTAATGCCCCTATCCACAGGACCAATTACTCCAGCCTCCTATTCATTTTATAAGTCTCTGGGGCTCGGATTCGCAATCCCTTTCTGCAAAGAGGGAAAATCCTACCAAGAGGGGCTTCCCAAGACTTGTAAAGAGGGAACAGCTTTGGCACCTCAGCATTTATCATCACTAGGCCAGCAGCAAATGGCTACAAGGACCTTATACACAGGGCCTGGAGCCATATCTACAGTTAGCTGCACATCAACTAATTTACAATTAACAAAAAGGTGACATCACTGCATCGTTCAGAGGACCACTCAACTGGGAATATGCTGAAGGCTTCTGAGCTATGGTACATGTTGACATAAACCCTTATTTTCTGAGATTACACTGGACCAAAGGGATGAAGAGTCCTCATGAATCTCTAAATATTCTCAAATCCTGTGGGTTTGTGAGAGGGGGAGACACAAGGGAGGGAAAGGAAATGAATGACAACTTATCTGCTGAGATGAATGACAATGTATGAATGCATTCAGTATTCTGTCACAATTCCCATAAATATTGAATTTGAAGCTCAAAGGAACGTTGGAAATCCTGTTTAAGTCCATCATGTTACAGTTAAGGAATATGAGGCCCAGAGATGCTATTGTCTCAACATCTCACACTAACTAGGACCTCTGTGTAACATTAGGAGCATTAGTTTTAACAGAAGGAAATTGAAGAACCATCTCAATGCTAACTCAATTAGGCCAACAGGGGCAGGGTTTTGTCTCCCTTGTTCTCAGCTGCTCCCGGTACCTAGAATAGTGTCTGGCACTCAGTAGACACTTAATAAATATTTTCTGAATAATGGACATTTGTCCAGCACCAGCTTGACACAAGGAAAATATCTAATTGGTGATAATAGGACCAGTGGAGGCCCAGTGTGCATTAGAGGGCATCTATGCCCTTCAGGAAGGAGCTCTGGTAACGTAGTGGTTACGAATCAGGCTGCGAACCACAGGGTCAGCAGTTCGAAACTACCAGCTATTCCCTGGGAGAAAGATGAGGCTTTCTGCTCCCATAAAGATTTACAGCCTCGGAAACCCTGTACAGGGTCACTATGGGTTGGAACCGACTCCACGGCACATAACAACAACAACAAATGCCCTTCAGGGTCCTCTGCTTCCGTGGCCCACTCCCCTTACACACCATCTCTTGTGCTAGGGTGCAGGTGAATTCTTGTGCTCGTGCTTGTTGGAGAATTCAGCTCTCAGAAGAAAGGCTCAGGCAGAGTGTCCAGGACTGCTTGGGCCACATGGTAGAGGAGGCCTTTCTCACCATGGCTGAGCATCATGGGAAGAAAGTAACAGACATGCAAGGCTGCACAGAAACTGCTTCCAAGATGAGATGAGGGGTACCCTCAGCATTAATCTTCCCTGAGAAGTAGTCAATTTAAAAAGCAATTTTCTAAAGAGACTTTATCAAGACACCAGGAAAGGGCACTCAACTAAAATAGAAAGAAAACGTACAGCTGGCTGTGATCAACTGTGCTCAACTAGCCTGTAGAGGAAACAGAGCAAAGTCAGGCCTGCCCCCTCAATATATGGCATTTCTATTTCTAATTTTTTGAAGGAGACACATCCTGTTTTCCAAAGTTATTGCACCATTTTGCGGTCTTGGCAGCAGTATATGATCGTTCCACTCACTCTGCACCTTCTTCAATATTTGTTTTCTGCTTTTTTTTTAAACTTTGCTTCAAATTCAGGGGTGAGACTATTTCTATCTTTCTAACGGACCTAGTATCTTAGTGGTTATGAATCGGGTTGTGAACCGCAAAGTCAGCAGTTCAAAACTACCAGCTGTTCCGCAGGAGAAAGATGAGGCTTTCTGCTCCTGTAAAGATTTACAGCCTCGGAAACCCTGTGCAGGGTCACTATGAGTCGGAATCGACTCCACAGCACATAACAACAACAACAATGGACCTGGTATGGCTATGTAGGATAAGCACTGGACTACTCACTGCAAAGTTGGCAGTTCAAATCCACCAGCCATTCCTTGGAAGTCTTATATAGGGTCACTATGGTGGCACTCAACAACAATAGCTAATGATAGTCAACATTTCTTAATGTGTTCATTGGTTATTTGAATGTCTTCTTTGGTGAACTGTCTGTCCATGTCATCTACCTATTTTTTAAGTGTATTATTTGTCTTTTGTTGTTGAGGTATTGAAGTTTTAGAGGCTACTCCTTTGTCTGATACGTCATTGCCAACATTTTTTCCCTGTCTGTAATTTCCATTTTTACTCTTTTGGTAAAGTTTTTTGATGCACATAAATGTTTAATTTTTAGGAGCACCAAATCATCTAGTTTGTTTTCTGCTGTTTGTGTGTGTTTATTTATGTTTGATAGGGCCCCAAAGTTTGTTCCTATTTTTCTTTGTTGGTCTTATTATATTTAGGTCTTTGGTCCATCTGAGTTAGTTTTTGTATTCACTGAGAGATATAGATCCTGACCACCATTCATCTGTTACCTTGTCAAACTGTGGTACTTGCATGTTGCTATGATTCTGGAAGCTAGGCCACAGGTATTTTAAATACCAGCAGGATCACCCACGGTGGACAGGTTTTAGCTGAGCTTCCAGACAGAGACAGATAAGGAAGAAGGATAGAGGGACTGCTTCTAAATATTTAGTCACTAAAACCTTATGAATAACAGTGGAACACTGTCAGCACCAGATATTGACTATTGAAACATAATGAAGAGTACCAGAATATTGTCAGTCATAGTGCCAGAGATGAACCCCTCAGATTGGAAGTCACTCAAAATAAGACTGGGGAACTGCCTCTTCAAAGTACAGTTGACCGTGATGAGGCAACTGAAGTAAAGCTTTCAGAACTTTCATTTGCTGAAAGCACACAACTCAAAATGAAAAGAAACAGCTGTAAACAGCCATTTAAAATTAGAACATGGAACGTACAAAGTATGAATCTAGGAAAATTGGAAATTGTCAAAAATGAAATGGAGAGAAGACACTGGAGAGAGAGAGAAAGGAATAGTCAGAAACATCACATTAGAAGGCTTGTAAGTCCGTCTTCTGCCTATGACTGATTGGAATACCTAACATGGGGCTACAGCGTACCCAGTGAACGAGGTTTCCTGTAGAGCCTTTGCAATACATAAAACTATAGGTAGAAACCGGAGCCACATCCAGATCTCCAGAGATGAGAAATCTCCACTTGAAAGGATGAGCAGACCAGCCTGGAGCAGCTAGAAGAATAAAAGATACCTCTTGAAAGAAAGACCTGCAGGAAAAATGGAGGCAGATGGACTGTTACTACAAGAACAAACAAATCGCTTCCCT
>NW_006408557.1:6010543-6020420 GCF_000296735.1 Chrysochloris asiatica
ATGAAGCGGCTGGGGACTTTGGATCCAGAGAGGGAAAGGGACTGTGGGCCGAAAACGGGGTGGGGGGGTGAGGGGGGTAGGGAGGAGTGTAGGGGGCGGGTTTCTAGGATATACCCTTTGGTTGGTTGATGATGCATGGAGGGGATTGGAACCATGGCAATGAGATGATACACAATTGAATGAATGTAAAACTAAAGTTCTAGCATGTAAACTATCATATAATTCACAATAAAACATTAAAAAAAACTTACAAACATCGGTATGCTAGGCATTAGTGAGCTGAAATAAGGAGGAATGGTGTCACATTCATCATCAAAAAGAACATATCAAGATTCGCCTTAAAATACAAACCTCTCGGTATTGAATAATATCCACATGCCTACAAGGAACGCCAGCTGAAACTATTATTCAAATTTACACACCAACCACTACATCCAGTAATGATGAAACTGAAGAATTCTACCAAACACTTCAGTCTGAAATAGATCAAACATGCAATCAAGATATAATGATAATTCTTGGTGATTGGAATGCAAAGGTTGGAAACAAAAAGGAAGGATTAGTAGTTGGAAAACAAGTCCTAGATGATAGAAATTATGATGGAGATAGCATTATAGAATTTTGAAAGACCAAACACTTATTCATTGTAATTTTTTTTAAAGTTTTTATTGTGAATTGAGTGATAGTTTACATGGGAGAACATCAGCTTTACATTCACTTATTCATTGCAATTTTTTAAAAAGTTTTTATTGTGAATTGAGTGATAGTTTACATGGGAGAACATCAGCTTTACATTCATTCTATGGTATTTTGTTTCATTGCAATGATTACAATCCCCACCATGTATCATCATTCTACAGCATTTGCTTCTATTCCCTCTGTTTTTTGTTTTTGTTTTTGATGTACACCGAAGGACACAGGAACATATAAACATTCATACAACCAAAGAGTACACCCCGAAAGCCTGCCCTGCCCCCGGCCATCAGCACACAGACCCTCTCCCTCCCTGAGTCCAGAGTTCCCAGCCGCTCCATCTCTCCACATCATCATCTCTGCATCACTGCTTCTCTGGATAGAAGTCCCACACTCCACTCTTCTCCCTTGATGGTCCCAGGGACCTCCACTCCTGGACTGCAAGATCAACCACTCCCCTCCTTTTGTTACAAAACATTTACTTTTACATTTGCAACACTCACAGTCAGTCCTGCTAGTAATTATTCACTATTGAACCACAAGAGTCTTATCCTCATCTCCTTTCATCAGCCCCATCCAGACAGGTTAGAAATGACTCAGTGGAGATTCTACCTTCCCCCACACCCTCTGGAACTAGGGTCCTTCTTGAATGCTTGTAAGCCAGTCACTTCTTGCCTTTGTAGTCCCCCCATTTTTGGTAGCCAATGTCTAAGTTGCCCATTCCTGCCAACCCTGTGTACTGAGGGAGTGGGAATGATCCTCGCTGTAAAAATTTGTTTCCTCTTTTGAGCTACTACATCCATAAGTATAGGTCAAATTCATCAAATCGTAGTGGATTACTCTTTTTTTCTTCTTCTTTCTTCCTCTAGTCAAGTTCTGAGCATCCAGTCATTGAAGCCAGGTCAAGTGGGTATTATCTGTAAGTGTGGGTGTTCTTGTGCATATGCCCTCTCTTCTTATCAGCTGGATGCTTCACTCTCCACTCTGGTCCTCTGTGGCCATGTCCCATTCCCTGGTCCCAGGAGTCCCCAGGTCTCACCATACTGTTGGCCAACCAGGTCTCAACCCGGGTTGACAGAGTCTATTAAACGTGGTCGGACTTAGCTCTCAACTTCATTGATGTTTTTCCTCCACATCCCCTTATCGTAGACCAACATGGTCACCAACAAGACCATGCCTGCTCATGTATTCCCCTTGAGTCTGTCTTGGAAGGGGGTTTGCCTTGAAGGGACCCAGCCGCTTGCCTTGATGGTTCCCTGGTGAACAACTTGCTTTGTTCTTGTAGTATTCAATCAGACTGCCGTTATTGCTTTTGATTTTTCCTGCTGTTCTTTCTTTCAAGAGGTATCTTCTGTTCTTCTGCAAATACTTTTTTAAACAACACAAAAGATGATCACACACATGGACCTCACCAGATGGAATACACAAAAATCAAACTGACTACATCTATGGAAAGAAACGGTGGTAAAACACCATATCATCAGCCAAAATAAGGCCAGAGAAGACTATAGAACAGACTATCAATTGCTCATATGCAAGTTCAGGCTGAAGATGAAGAAAATTAAACCAGTCCAAAAGAGCCAAAATATGACCCTGAATATATCCCACCTGAATTTGGAGATCATCTGAAGAACAGATTAGACACTAAAGACCCAAAGACCAGAAGAGTTGTGGGATGACATCAAGAACATCATACAGGAAGAAAGCAAAAGGCCATTAAGAAGACAAAAAAGAAGGAAAAGACCATGACCTCTTCTGAATCTGGCTTGAAGTTTTGGCAGTTCTCTGTCAATATACTTTTGTAGCCATTTAAAAATTATCTTTAACAAAATTTTCCTTTCATGTGATATTAATATTTCATGTGATATTAGTTAATAACTTCCACAAACTGTTGATTCATCTCTCTCTATGAATTTCTTCTCATCAGTTGGCCATGTAGCTGTCTGTCTTCCAAATGTCTTGGCATAGATGAGTGAGTGCCTCCACTAATGCCTCAGTTTTTTTAAAGATTTCAATTTGTAGTCCATTAATTCCAAGAGCCTTGTTTTTTGTCAATAGCTTCAGTGAAACTTCAACTTCTACCTTCACTTTCATTGGCTCTTGATCATATGCTACTTCTTAAAATAGTTAAACATTGACCATTTCTTTTTGATACAATGACCCTGTGTATTCCTTCTATCTTCTTTTGATACTTCCTGCATCATTCAATATTTTGTCCATAGACTCCTTCAATATTAACCACAAGGTCAGCAGTTCAAACACTCCAGCCACTCCTTGGAAATCCTATAAATGAGTTGGAATCAAATCACCTGGCAATTAACAATACAACAACTATGATTGTGGGGTTCTCCATTTCTCTTTTCAGTTGTTTTCATCCTATCTTGATGCCACATTCTACTTCATATAATCCAGTTTATTGGATTATGTGCACAGCATACAAATTGAAAAATATGGTGAAAGAATGTATCCCTGGTGCACACCTTTCCTAATTTTAAACCATTCAGTGTTCCCCTTTTCTGTTTAAACAACTGCCTCTTGGTCTAGTTATAGGTACCTCATGAGCACAATTAAGTGTTCCAGAATATTTGTTCTCTGCAATGTTATCCATAGCTTGTCATGATCCACACAATCGAAATTCTTTGCATAATCAATACAGTGCAGGTAAATATCTTTTTGGTAGTCTCTGCTTTTAAACAAGATCCACCTGACATCAACAATGATATCCCTTATTCCACGTCCTCATCTGAATCTGGCTTGAACCTCGGCAGTTCTTTGTCAATTTATTACTGAAGCCATTTTTGAATTGTCTTTAGCAAAATTTTACTTGCATAGGATATTAATAATATTGTCCAATGATTTCTGCATTCTGTCGGGTCATCTCTCTTTGAAATGGGCACAAATATGGATCTCTTCCAATCAGCTGGCCAGGTAGATGCCCTCCAAATTTCCTGGCATAGATAAGTAAGTACCTCCAGTGCTGCATCAGTTTGTTGAAAGAAAGATTTCAATTCATATTTCATCAATTCCCAGAGCCTGTTCTTTGGCAATATCTTCAATGCAACTTAGACTTCTTCCTTAAGTATCATTGACTCTTGATCATATGCTACCTCCTGAAATGGTTGCACATCAACCATTGCTTTTGGTACAGCGACTCTGTGTATGCCTTCCATTTTCTTTTGATACTTTCTGCATTATTCAATAATTTGCCCATAGACTCCTTCAAAATTGCAACTTGAGACTTGAATGTTTTCTTTAGTTCCCTCAACTTGGGAAATGCTGAGCATGCTCTTTCCTTTTGGTTTTCTAACTCCAGGTCTTTGCACATTTCATTATGATACTTGACTTTGTCTTCTGGAGCTGCCCTTTGAAATTTTCAGCTCTTGTACCTCCTCACTTCTTCCATTTGCTTTAGCATCTCTATGCCAGATAGCAAGTTTCAGAGTCTCTTTTGACATCCATTTTGGTCTTTTCCTTCTTTTTCGTCTACTTAATGACCTTTTGCTTTCTTCCTGTATGATGTTCTTGATGTCATCCCACAACTCTTCTGGTCTAACATCTTTAGTGTCTACTACAAGAAATCTGTTCTTCAGCTGATCTCTCAATTCAGGTGGGATATGTTCAAGATCATGTTTGGGCTCTTGTGGACTTGTTTCAATTTTCTTCAAGTCTAGCCTTAACTTGCATATGAGCAATTGATGGTCTGCTCCACAGCCTGCCTCTAGCTTTGTTTTGGCTGATGATATTGAGTTTTTCCACCATCTCTTTCCACAGATGTCATGTGGAATTCCATCTAGTGAGGTCCATGTGTATAGTCATCTTCTATGTTCTTTTAAGAAGGTATTGGCAATGAAGAAGCCATTGGTCTTGCAAATTTCTATCATGTGATCTCCAGCATCATTTCTATCACCAAGGTCATGTTTTCCAACTACTGATCCTTCCTCTTTGTTTCCAACCTTCACATTCTAATCACCAGGGATTATCACGACATCTTGATTGCATGTTTGATCAATTTCAGATGGAAGGTGATAGAATTCTTCAATTTCATCATCACTAGCTTTAGTAGTTGGTACATAAATTTGAATAATAGTGGTATTAACTAGTATTAACTTCATTTTAGACATATAGCTATTATCCTATCGCTGACAGCATTGTACTTCAAGACAGATCTTGAAATGTTCTTTTGATGATGAATGCAATGCCATTCAGTTTTCATTCCTGACATAGTAAGTCATGTAATTTTCAGATTCAAAATGGCCAATACCCATCCATCTCAGCTCAATAGTTCCTAAGATATTGATGTTTATGGATGCCATTTCATTGTTGACAATTTCCAATTTTCCTAGATTCATAATTTGTACATGCCATGTTCCAATAATTACTGGATGTTTACAGCTGTTTCTCTTCATTTTTAATTGTGCTCCATTAGCAAATGTAAGTCTCATAGGCTTTATTCCATCTGTGTCATCACAGTCAACTCTACTTTGAGGAGGAAGCTGTTCCACAGTTGTATTTTGAATGCCTTCCAAACTGAGGGTTTCCTTTTCTGGCACTATTATCTGACAATATTCTGGTGCTCTTCATCATGTTTCAATATTTAATATTCTGGTGCTAACTCGGAGTGTTCCACTGCTATTCATGAGGTTTTCAGTGACTAAGTATTCAGAAGTAGTCCATCTATCTTCATCTGGAACCTGTCCACTGTGGGTGACCTTGCTGGCATTTAAAATGCTGGTGGCATAGCTTCAAACCAACATGCAAGCCACCACAGTACGACAAACTGACAAATGAGTGGTGGTTCCTACTCATGTTGTTGTTGTTAAGTGTTGTAGTGTCAGTTCTGACCCATAGCAACCCTGTATAGGGTTTCTGAGGAACAGATGGTGAGCTTGAACCACCACTCTTGCAGTTCAAACCGACTTTGCAGTCCAGCATATTAACCCACAGTGTCACACCAGGACTCCATAGCAACTTTTAAAAGAGAGTTATTTCATAGGGTTTCTGAGGCTGTAAGATTTTCCAGAAGCAGACTACCTCATCTTTCTCCCATGGAGTGGCTGGTGGGTTCAAACTGCCAGCCCTTTATGTTAGCAGCCCAGCACTTAACCCACTGTACCACCAGAGCTCCTTAGCCATCATAAACCCACCTCTATCAAGTCATTTCTGAGTTATAGCCACCATATAGAACAGTGTAGACCTGCTCCTTAGGGTTTCTGAGACTGTAAATCTTGATAGGAGCAGACTGTCTCATCTTTCTCCTGCCAAACAAACAGCTAATAGATTTGAACCACCAAACTTACAGTCAGCAGTCCTAGGCCTAACAAACTGTACCACCGGGGGTCTTTTTCACCATCATTGTTGTTAGGTGCTGTTGATTCAATACCAACTCATAGAGGCCCCTATGCACAACAGAAAGAAATACCGTCCATACACACAGTTGTTAATTTGAGCATGTTGCTGCTGCCACTGTACTAATCCAACTCATTAGGGTCTTCCTCTTTTTCCCTCACCGTCCACTTTACTTATTGATGAAGATCAAAGACCATAGCCTTCAGTATTGGTTGCACCTCCATGTAAAGAAAGCAAAAATCCTCACCACTGGTCCAGTATAAATACCATCATGATAAATAGAGAAAAGATTGACGTTGTCTAAGACTTAATTTTGCTTTCACCCTCATGGAAGCAGTAGTCAAGAAATCAAATGACCTATTGCATTAGGCAAATCCACTGCAAAAGACCACTTTAAAGTGTTCAAGAGCAAAGATGTCAGTTTGAGGACTAAGGTGCACTTGACCCAAACCATGGTATTTTCAATAGCCTCATATTCATGTGAAAATGTATAGGGAAGGCCATAGAAGAATTGCCTAATCCAGTGAAATGGTATCTTATGGGTTTGATTTACACCTCTCTGATAACTAATGAAGTTGAGCATCTTTTCATGTATTTGATGGCCAACTGAAATCCTCTTGGGTGAAGTGTCTATTGATCCCTTTGCTCATTTTATGATTTGGTTAATTTGTGCTAAGTTGTCAAAGTGTTACATACACTTTGGTTATTAGATTCTTAGCAGACGTATGGTTGCCAAAGATATTCTTCCAGTCAGTAATTCATCTTTTCACAATTTTGGTAAAGTCTTTTGATGATCAAAAGTTTAAAATTTTTATGAGACTTCATTTATTTGTTTTGTCTTTTAATATTTATGTTTTGTTATTATACTAGATAATCCATTGTTAAATACTAGGTCTGAGGACACTGTTCCTGCTATTTCTTGTAAGAATCTTATTTTACACATTATGCTTTTAATCCATTTTGATTTTTTTTTTTTTTTTTTTTTGGTATGGAGTGAGACATGGTTTCTGTTTAATTTTTCTGTGGGTGGAAATCCAGTTTTCCAACAGAATTTATTAAAGACTTCTCTTTCCTTATTGAATGGATTTGCCATAATTCAGTTGCCCATAAATGTGTGAGTTTATTTCTGTACTCTTGATTCTATTTCATTTGTCTGTGTGTCTATTGTTACACCCTTACCAGGCTGTTTTGATTACTGTAGCTGTATAATATGTTTTTAAGTCAGGAAATGTGAATCCCCCTTTGTTCTTCTCTTGAAACGTTGCTTTAGCTGTTTGGGGTCTCTTGCCATTCCACACAAAGTTGAGGACTAGTTTTTCCATTTCTATAAAGAAGACTGTTGGTGTTTTTGTCGTGATTGCATTGAATCTATAGATCACTTTGGGTAGTATTAACATCTTAACAATATTGTCTTCTAATCCAAGAGCGCAGAATATCCTTCCATCTGTTTACATCTTCTTTCACCTCTTTTCAACAATGTTTTGTAGTTTTCATTGTATAAATTCTTCATGTCCCTGGTTAGGCTTATTCCTTGTTGTTGCTGTTACATGCCATATTCCTAGGCATTTTATTTCCCTAGATTTCTGTTGTAAATGGAATTGTTTCCTCAATTTCCCTTTCAGATTTCTCATTGCCGGTGTTTAGAAATCCAACTTATTTTTGCTTGTAGACTTGGTACTCTGCAATTTTACTAAATTTCTCCATTAACACTAGATGTTTTCTAGCAGAGTTTTGGGAGTTTCTATACATAAAATCATATCATCCAATAGTGATAATTTTACTTCTTTTCTAATTTTATTTCTTGTTTTATTGTTCTGGGTAAGACTTTGAATACAATAGTAAATAGAAATAATGAGAGCAGGCACCATTGCCTTGTTCCCAGTTTCAAGGAGGAAAGCTCTCATTCTTTCTCCATTAAATTTAATATTGACTGTTGGCTTTTCATATATGCCCTGAATCATATTGAGGAATTTCCATTCTATTACAATCTTTTTTAGAGTTTTCATCGAGAGAGAGTGCTGGATTTTATCACTTTTTCTGCATCCATAGAAATAATGTGGTTTGTTTCCTTTATTCTATTGGTGTGGTATATTACGCTGATTGATTTTCTAATGTTGCACCCTCCCTTCATTCCAGGAACAAATTCCATCTAGAGGTACTATAGAATAAGCACTAGACTGTTAATTGCAAGGTCAGCAGTTCAAACACACCAGTTACTCTGCAGGAGGACGACGAGGCTTTCTGATCTCATCAAGAAACCCTAAACAGGGCTGCTCTAAGTCAGTATCAATGAGTCAGTATTAACTTGATGGCAGAGGATTTTTGGTAGTCATAATGTATGACTCTTAATATGCTGTTTGATTCTGTTTGCTGGTATTTTGTTGAGGATTTTTGCATCTATATACATAAGAAATACTGTACTATACTTTTCTTTTCTTGTGATGTCTTTGTCTGATTTTAGTAGCAAGGTTATGTTTGCTTCACAGAATTAGGGTGTACAAGAGGGCTTCAAAAAGTTTGTGGAAATTATCTTTTAATTCCATTTTTCCACGACCTTTTTTAAGCCACCACCACCCCCATTTAAGTTCTACCTTCTCTATGTTTTGGAAGAGTTTAAACAATATTAGTGTCAATTTTTCTCTAAATGCCAAGTAGAATTACCCAATGAAGCCATATTGGTTTTTTGTTGGGAGGTTTTTTATCACTAATTTGATCTCCCCAGTTTTTTTTTGGATCTGTTGAAACTTTCTGTTTCCTCTGGAGTTAGTTTTGGTAGATTGTGTGTTTCTAAGAATTTGTCTATTTCATCTAGGTTATCCAGGTTTTTAAGGAGCCCTGGCTGCTAACTGCAAGGTCAACAATTCAAATACAGCAGCTGCTCCTTGGGTGAAAGATGAGGCTTTCTATTCCCATAAGGATTTACAGTTTCATAAACCCTATACTGGGTCACTATGTGTCAAAACTGACTCAATAGCACACATCCACCACCAC
The DNA here is from genome assembly GCF_000296735.1 of Chrysochloris asiatica. Taxonomy (NCBI): domain Eukaryota; kingdom Metazoa; phylum Chordata; class Mammalia; order Afrosoricida; family Chrysochloridae; genus Chrysochloris; species Chrysochloris asiatica. The sequence continues at coordinate 6,019,574 of NW_006408557.1, forward strand.
CATTCAAGTCATTGTCATGAAGTTGTTCATAATATTCTGTTTCTTTCCATTGGGTCAGTTGAAATGTACACTTATTCATTTATAATAGTTAAAGGTTTATCAGTTAAATTGATCTTTTCAAAGAACCAACTTCTGGTTTTGTTAATTTTTTTTTCAATTTTATTTATTTATGTATGCTCTGATCTTTGTTGTTCCCTTTCTTCTGACTTACTATTTTCTTTTCTCTCTAGTTCTGGAGTTGTCAGATTAGGCTGCTGCTTTGAGATCTGTCTTCTTTTTTCATGTAGGCATTTATTGCTGTAAATAGGCATCCCATAAGTTTTGGTATGCTTTGCTTCCATTTTCATTTGTTCCTTGATCCATCAGCAGCTTAATAGTATATTGTTTAATTTCCATATGTTTATGCATTTTCCAGGTACTTTTCTTCTATTATTGATTTTAACTTCACTCTATTGTGGTCAGAGAAAATACTTTGTAAGATACCCATCTTTTTTCAATTTATCCAGAGTTGCTTTATGAGTCTATTCTGGAGAACGATCCATAAGCACTGAAATAGAATATATATTGTGCAGATATTGGGTGGAGTGTTCTATGTATGTCTAATAAGTCTAGTTGATTTATGTTGTTGTTGTTGTTGTTGTCAAGTGCTATCGAGTCGGAACCAACTCATAGCGACTCCATGCACAGAAGAACGAAACAATGTCCAATCCTGGGCCAACCTCTCTACCGCTGCCACACTTGACGCCATCAATGATGCCACCTGGCTGATCCATCTCATTGGGTGTCTTCCTCTTTTTCTCTGACCCTCCACCTTACCCAGCATGACATCCTTCTCCAGCGACTGTTC
>NW_006408557.1:6022915-6045767 GCF_000296735.1 Chrysochloris asiatica
TTTTTTTCCCAGTCGCATTCTGAGTGCCTTCCCACCTTCCAGTCCTGTATCTGACAGTGTTTCTCTGCTATTCATAGAGTTTTCAGTGACTAGCAATTCGGAATTAGTTCATTGATTTATAGTGTCATTCAAGTCCTCTGTTTCCTTGTTGATCTTCTTTCTAGATGTTCTAATACTGAAAGTGGTGTGTTGAAGTCTTTTACTATTATTGTACTGCTAGCTGTTTGTCCCTTCAGTTCTATCAGTTTTAGCTTTATATATTTAGATCTCTGATATTGGGTGCAAATATGTTTCTGATTGTTATATATTCTGATTAATTAGCCCTTTTATCACTATATAATGTCTGTCTTTATCTCTTCTGACGGATTTTGTATTAAAGTCTATTTTTTCTGATAGTATGGAATATATTTCCCATCCTCTCACTTTAAAATTGTTTGTGTCCTTGAGTCTAAGGCGTGTCTCCTCTAAACAGTATATAGTTGGATCATGGTGTTTTGTTTTTTTCTGTTTTTTGTTGTTGGGGGTTTTGTTGTTGTTGTTGTTTTATTTTTAATCCATTCTGCCACTCTCTGGATTTTCTCTGTTCTTTATGTGTCTTGTGATGTTTTTGTCAGAGCATTGGAATCTTTAAGAGTGTTAATTTTCTCAGGACCTCTGGTAGCACAGTGGTTCCGAATCAAGCTGCTAACCCCAAGGTCAGTAGTTGGAAACTACCAGCTGTGGGTATAGGCTCTATTCAAGATGATTACTTCCTAGCACACAGCAGTCTTACACATCAGACATCAGCATTGACCAGAAGGGGAGCAGACCTAAATTTGCTCTCAAAAAATCTGTCCTGTTTGTTTCAAGGGCTTGAGCTATGGCATAAACAGGGAGGCAGGTTGAGTGCTGAATGAGGGAGCAGATTTCACTGCAGGAGCCTTCTGTAGCAGTTTGCAACAGCCTGGCAACCAATAATTACCAGGTGGGGGGGTAGGAAAATGCCCAGAGAGGCCTGCCTTGTTGATATCAATGCCCTCCTTCCATTATACGTTGGCTGTGGGTATAGCTTCCACCCAAATTGCCTGCTTCTTAGCCCACAACAGTCTCAATCAACAGTCCTCAGTACTGACCAAAAGGGGAAGCAGACAGACCAGAACTGACTCTTCAGAGGTCTGTCCTGTTGGTTTCAGAGGCCTAAGCTATGAGGTATGCAGAGAGGCAGGTAGCATGTTGACTGTGAGAGTGGACTCCATTGCAAGGATCTTCTGTAGTAATTCGCAGTAGGCTTGCAGCAGATGGTATCCATGTAAGGGAGGTGCTGGCATGCTCCAGATGGGCCCCACAAAGATATCTGCCTTGTTTATTTTAGAGCAGAAGTTTCAGGTCCTGCCTATTTGTACAGCCAGTGAGGGGTATGGTGGTTAGGGAAGCTGAGTCTTTTGCTATGGCTACTTCCCAGTTCATAGCAGTAGCAGTTCTTGTGGTAAGTGGTAGGGTCAAGGGTGGTAGAACAAGCAAATTTTCCTATCATATGTGTGACTCATTGCCAATTCATTGATTCTTGCCTGTCTGCAGTTCCCTGCTGCTTTCCTCTGCTCCCCATTTCAGAGACCCTCCAAACCGAGCACCATTTCCTTGTAGGATTTGTGGAGGAGGGTAGGAATGATCATCTGTTTATGCCACCATACTCCCAGAATCCCATACATCCATTGTCTTATTAAACCTCACTAAAATGATCCTAAAGTGACAATGAACTTACAGTATTTCAATAATTTGTCCAAGTTCCCATGGTCAGTATGTATGGAAGCAGAATTATAATTCAAATAGTTTTTTTCCCAAAGTCTGGAGACTTTCCATTACTTCATGCAATCCTCAAATGTAGCTTGACTGATTGTATTTCACATTAGAAGGAGGCCATCTCCAGAAAAAAAGATTCATGGTATGGAAATACAGCTGGGGTATAAACTTAGACCAACCTTCCATGGGACTGCAATTCTGAGACCAGAAAACCACCAAAGTCGGTTTTCAAAACAGTCTTTCACTGGAATTAATGATGTCCAAAAGAGCTCTGGTAGCATTGTTGTTACATGCCATTGAGTTGGTTCTGACCAAAAGCAAACCTGTAAAGGGTTTCTGCGGAGCAGCTGGTGAGCTTGAACTGCCAACCTTGCAGTTCAAATGGCTTTGCAGTCTGATGCATTAACCCACAGTGCCACAGCGTAGTGGTTATGAATCAGGCTGCTAACCTCAAGGTCGGCAGTTCAAAATTACCAGCTGTTCCGTGGGAGAAAGATGAGGCTTTCTGCTCTCCTAAAGAATTGCAGCCTCAGAAACCCTGTGCAGGGTCACTATGAGTCAGAACCGACTCCACGGGTACTTAACAACAACAATGATGTCAAATTTAGTGTCTCCTAAGGTATTGATAAAAACCATATTAGCAATAGTTTCTATTTATCTAGATACTTGGCACCTTTTCCTCAGTCAAGTTTCCCCCAAAAGCAGACTCTGAGACAGGACTTGGATGCTGATAGCTTTTTGAGAGATAACCCTAGGAAACACTAGTGAGGAAGTGGAGATAGAAAACATGGAGGAGGTAAGGGGGAGGTCAAGAAAGTGTACATTAATGAGCAAGTTTATCACCCTGGACAATTAGGCTGAGTTTCAGTGGGGAAGCTGGGTATTTATCCACCATCTCCTCCCAATCATTTGTAGTGGCTTCCTCTTCACACAGATGGTGTAAGCTCCCATGGTGCTGGGGAAAGCCCCAGGAGAGCAGCTGAGGTGCCTGTGGAAGGAAGCAGTCAGGGTCTATGGGACTACAGCTGCAGGTGAACTCAAAGGTAATGGAGATGTGTGAAGGAACATCAATAGCATCTATTCCTTTTCGCAATCTAAAAGGAGGTTCAGAGTGTACAATTAACTTGGTCAGGCTTATACAGCTGTGTGGAAATTACGCCCAAGTCTGTCTGATTAACCTCAAAGGCCTTGCTCATGGTGTTACCAAACTGCCTTCATACTTGTGCCTCATGGGATGCATCCCTCCCTTAACAGATCTCCTTATCACTTTGTCCTCAGGAAAATACCATCCACTGGCAAATTGGTACTGACCCTCACAACCGATGCTTGCGAGGGGAAGGAAAATTTTGTCCGCTACCTTGAGCACGTCCAAGCTGTCATCACAGTCAATGCCAGCAGGAGAGGAGACTTGAACATCAACATGACCTCCCCAATGGGCACCAAATCCATCTTGTTGAGCCGGCGCCCAAGAGATGACGACTCCAAAGTGGGCTTTGACAAGTGGCCTTTCATGACCACGCACACTTGGGGGGAAGACGCTAGGGGAACCTGGACCCTTGAGCTAGGGTTTGTTGGCAGTTTGCCCCAGAAGGGGGTGCTGAAGGAGTGGACCCTGATGCTCCATGGTACCCAGAGTGCCCCTTATATTGACCAGATCGTGAGGGATTACCAGTCCAAGTTAGCCATGTCCAAGAAGGAAGAGCTGGAGGAGGAGTTGGATGAAGCTGTGGAGAGAAGCCTCAAAAGCATCCTGAGCAAGAACTAGTGCTGCCAGTTGTCTACACCACCTTCTTCCCTCCCCATCTTTGGCACTCCTCCTTAGCTCCACTCTTCTATTAGGTGCCCAGCAATGACTGTCACCCCAGACAAGTGATTCCATCTTTTCGCTCGGACGCTTCGCTCTCTGTCAATGATTCCTTTCAGTGCGATGGAAGCAATCTTTTTTATTCTGTGCCACAAAATATATCGTGTTCCTACCCCATCCCCTCCACATCCTATGTGTGACTCTAACTTCTTTATCTGTGTCATTCAAATAGGTGGTATCTTGCAAACAACACCAGAACCACTTTCCCCTTCCTTTTTCATATCAAAGAAGAGAAAAAGATTCATTTTTTAAATCACACACAGGGACTCCAAGAATGCTTTTCAAGTGGTCTCAACAGAAAATGTGAAAAATATAAAATCAAAGCTTATGTCAGAGGGTGAGCTCTGAATCTCATCAGGGACAAGAGTTGCTGTCAGTCCTTTAGGGAAAGATGTGTTGAACTTAGCAAGATAAGTCAATGGCATCAATTAAAGGGGCATGATTCAAAAGATGTCATTGGTGGTGGTGGTGGTGGTTATGTGCCATGGAGTCGGTTCCAACTCATAGCGACCCTGTACAGGGTTTCTGAGGCTGTAAATATTTATGGGAGCAGAAAGCCTCATCTTTCTCCCGCGGAACAGCTGGTAGTTTCAAACTGTTGACCTTGAGGTGCGCAGCCCGATTCGTAACCACTACGCTACCAGAGCTCCTTATGTCATTGGTAGAAGGTCCTAATTATTGGATGGCACCAGAGATTTAGAAAGCATTGGAAATACTACCACCAATCCTAAGTCCACTGTTCAACCTGCTCAGCCAGTACAGTAAAGATAAGATTTAAGTGCTTAGCTGTCCTGCACCACTTCTGCTCTCAGTGTTGGTAAAATTTGCAAGAGCAACCCAAATTACTCCCAGTTTGTATAGAGATCACCCTAACCCCAATTTTCTGGGGCTTCTCTCATAGTGGTCAAAAGAAAAACAAGTAGGACAGGTATGGTAACACCTCTGGTGAAAACCAGCTTTATTGTTATTGTTGTTGTTGTTGTTGTATGCTGTCAGATCACTTCTGATTCATAGCTACCCTGTATAGGGTTTCCACAAGTGACTGGTAGGTTTGACTGCAGATCTTGCAGTTATCCATCCAGTGATTATCCATCCTACGGCGCCACACCAAGGCCCAAAACCTGGGGGCGTGAGATACTACTAGCTTTTAAATAAGGAACATTCCTAATCCTAAATCATTTTGTGGTTCAGGAGTCTTGATGTGGCACTGTGGGTTAATGCACCAGACTGCAAAGCCATTTGAACTGCAAGATCAGCGGTTCAAGTTCACCAGCTCCTCAGAAACCCTATACAGGGTCACTATGGGTCAGAATTGACTTGACAGCACTTCACAACAACAACTAAGTAAGAGGACAAGGTGAGTATTTTTGGCTGTTTTAAATATACCTACTTGGATTTTGGCATGGCATTGTAAGATAAGCACTGGGCTGCTATCTGCAAGATCAGCAGTTCAAACCCACCAGCCACTCCTTGGAAACCCGACACAGGGTGGCTACATCAAAACCTACTCAAGGCACTTAACAACAGTCTCACTGGAAAATGTTAGGATTTCTTTGATGTGTTGGGAAAATAGCCTCTGTTCTAGAAGAGGCATATAAAGGGGGTGGAGGACTTCTGTGAAGCTATAAGCAGCCATCAAATAGATTTCCATTTGTGTAGGGTGTCTTCGACCAAGAAGGCTGAACTTAAAGCCTAAAGGAAACAAGAGAAAACCTCTCCTGGGAAAGCACACAGTTACAATCTTGGCAACTAAGACACTACAAGGGTGTTAACATGCAGTGGAAAAGCTGGAGCTGCCAACCCCCCCAATCGAAATGCTTTCTGACCTGTTGTCATTTTGTTTTCCTCCCTAAGGATTGGCTCTCATCCCAAGTCCCAGTACCCATTCCCAAGAACATATTTGTTCTCTAGTATCTCTGACTCCAACTCACCCTTCCTATGGGGGCAGTTTAGCCTAGAGTTCCTTTACTAAAACCAGTACTAGGTTTCAGTACTTCAAAGGGAGTAACTTTAAGTCTGGAAAACCCAAGTCTGGAAAAACTATTTTACTTTTTTCCCCTATATAGACACAAATTCCTGTCTTCTCCACCATCTTTGACTGTCCCTATAAAATGCTTTCAAGTGTAAGAATATTTAAGATCTTTTTAAAGAATGTATTACTTACTGTGAAGGTCTTTTTAAACCACTTCAGATTTAAAGAAAATAATTCATGGAAATCATCCAAAATTCATTTTACATTAATGGCCTGAGAATAAACCAAAGGACACTATGCGATCATATGTGTACAAGTGCACACAGAAATGTATATCTATATGGAGTCCTGGTGTGGTGCTGTGGGTTAATGCCCTAGACTGCAAAGTCAGTTTGAACCGCAAGGTTGGCAGACTAAGCACAGCAGCCACTCCTCAGAAACCTTATATGGGATCATTATTGAGTCGGAAACAACTTGCTAGCACTTAACAATAACAATACATATATGTACACTATAACATGTGTATATATGTATGTGTGTACATATTTATATAAGTGTGTACATACACTTATATAAATATGTTGTGTTAAGTGCCATCTAGTCAGTTTCAAACCATAGCCACCCTGTATAGGGTTTCTGAGGAGCGACTGGTGAGCTTGAACCGTCAACCTTGCCCTTCAAACCGATTTTGCAGTTCAGTTCATTAACCCACAGCACCACGCCACACATATACCTAAAATGTGTGTATGTGTATTTACTGAAGAAAATACTCTATATTCACCTCTAAAAGCATATTCAAAGAATATATCAAGATCATTTTGGCTGAAGAACAAGGCCAGTGGAAATTCAGGTGAAAATGTTCATCTATTCCCATTACAAAACCTCTGTAATTTTGCAGCTCTCTGTATAACATTAAATGTCTTATATAGCAGTAAAAATATAAAACAGTTGTCCATATTTTCACAGTTGTATAATTTATGAAATTAGAGCATAATTTATCAGATTCTGAACTGAAATGGCAATTTTTGATATGAGTATACAATATATTAAATATACATAAATATAGTGCTATATATAAATATTTTATCTCTTTCATTTTTAGCATCAGCATTAACTCTAAAAATGTCTAACTAGTGATGTTTTTATGATATCCCTGATCCTAATGCAAGAGACAATTATTTATAGTCATTTATTTTAAAAAGTGAATAATGACTAATCAGGTTAACATTGTTACTTACTCCTTGTGACAAAATTTTATAAGTACACTTAAAAAGACATGTTGTAAATTAGTAGGCTCAACAATAAAACATTACCTTCCAGAAATTATGTGGGATGTGCTATATATTACATAAAAATATATCTAACCATTCTAGTATGATATAATAAAAAATTACAGAGAGGTCTAGAAAGCCTGGTTTATAATAACTATGAATGAAGGGCTTATGAATAGCATATAAATCACATACAAATTATTACTTAGAGCAGCATTTTTCAAACTCAGACATGAAATCCATTCATGAGTTATAAAATCAATTTTGGGGTCAAGACCAGCATCTTTTAAATAATAGAATAGAATGCATATTAAAGAAAAGCATGGCTTCCTAGGGACTTGATGATACAAATGATTAACACACTCAGCTGCTAATGAAAGTGATGGAAGTTGGAGTTTACCCAGAGTTCTTGGGAAAAATGCCTCACAATTTACTTCCGAAAAATCAGCCAGTGGAAACTGCTCTATTCTAACACATGGGGTTGCCATGAACTAGAACCAACTCAATGGCAACTGACTTTTGTTGTTTCATGAAATATATGTTTGAGAGGTGTGTTTCTGAGTGTATATGTACTGGCTCACAATGTAAGATACATTCATTGTGGCTAATAGTCAAAAAATCTTTTAAAAACACTGTTATAGAGTACATTAGTCCAGCTAGATTAAGTTATACTATGTAATAAATAGCCTGAAAATCTTTATCATTTACACAGATTCCACTGGGGGTTCATGTGCAATCTTCCGTGGCCACAGACTTCCATACTGTCACTGAAGGACCCATTCTGCTTCAGTACATTGCTTTGTAATGGCACATAAGGAAATGAAATCCCAGAGAGCACTCTCATCCACTCTTTGTTCAGCTTGAAAGAGATACACATGTACTGTCATCCACTACTCATGCCAGTGCTTGTCACATAACCCTGTTGACCTGAAAAGAAACTAAGAAATGTAGAACAACTAATGGGACGTTTGCTGAGCTTTAGAGTGCCTACTACAGAGTGTTTGACTTTACACTAAAATATTTTTGCAAGTACTGATTTACATGGAAACCTCTCTTTATGATTGGCCATATGCAAATTATACAAAGGCTGTAACCTATGTGACCATATGCTATTCCATCAAATCTTAGTGCCATATTTAACAAATGATCTGCAAGCTGTACAACCCCCCCCCCCCATGTGCTAGTTTCCTATGCATACTATGCATGTTGTGGGCATGTACATATTATATACATGGGTGTATTATATGTGAAGTCATAGTACTTAATAAAATATAAATACATTACACTGTTGTGCAAGGTAACTGCACAAAGTTCATGGCATTATTTAAAAAGTGGGATTTTTCTGTGAACTTTTTGAAGCCCCTTCATATTGATCATATATTGCTGCCATTTGCAATTGAGTCAGTTCTGACTAATGGCAACCCAGTATATGGTTTCTAAAGCTGTCAATCTTTATGGGCACCAAGACCTTGTGGTTAGCAGTCCAGTGAGTAACCATGACGTTACTGGGGTTCCTTATCATGTGTTGTTGTTGTTGTTAAGTGCCATTGGGTCACTTTGACTCACAGTGACCCTGAATAAGATTTCCAAGCAGTTGCTGGAGAGTTTGAACCACCAACCTTGTATTTCAAACTGACCTTGTGGTCCAGTGCTTATCTTATAGTTCATTGTAAAAACAAAATTCACAATTTTATCCTCTGATACAAAACTTATTGTCATAGGCTGGGTTTTCCAGAGAAACAAAACCTGTGAAGCTTATATATGAATATATAAAGAGAAACTTATATCAAGGAAATGGCTCACACAATTGGAGATGTGAGCAAGTCCCATATCTGTGGATCAGATGAACCAGTATCAGCAAGTTAGACAATCAGCAAGACAGGTCAGGCAGGTAAGATGACAAGCTGCTGACAGCTCCCAGGATCACCAGGCCACTGCCTCAAGTCTAAAGAACCAGAGGTTGGATGACAAGCCAGATACAGGATCCAGACCTAGTAGAAAGCAAGTAAGCTTTGCCTGAGTGTTCAGTATATTGGAAGCAGGTCACAACCCAAGAAAACTTTCATTCAATTGATTGGATGCTCACTTTAGATCTCATCATGGAGCCCATTACATTATATTAGATCTCATCATAGGGGATTATTACATCTTAACTGCCAAACCCAAGCCATGGTATTTTCCATAACCTCATATGGATGCAAAAGCTGGACGGTGAATAAGGAAGATCATAGAAGAATTGATGCCTTTGAATTGTGGTGTTGGAGGAGAATACTAAAAGTGCCATGGACTGCCAAAAGAACTAATAGATCTGTTTTGGAAGAAGTGCAGCCAGAGTGCTCCTTGGAGGCCAGGATGGCTAAGCTTCGTCTCTCATACTTTGGACATATTGTAAGGAGGGAGCAGTTGCTGGAAAAGGATGTCATGCTGAGTAAGATGGAGGGTCAGAGAAAAAGAGGAACACCCCCAATGAAATGGATCAGCCAGGTGGCATCATTGATGGCATTGAGTGTGGCGGTGGTAGTGAGGTTGGTCCAGGATCGGACATTGTTTCATTCTGCTGTGCATGGGTTCGCTATGAGTCAGTTCTGACTCGATGGCACCTGACAACAACAACAACTGCCAAACCACTGAATCCTGGCCCACTCAAGTTGACACAAAACCTTAACTATCATAGTCCACCCCTTGTCAACTTGGTACCTGTACATATCTCCTTAAATCATACATAATTTCTAAATATGCTCCTAATCTGATACAACTAACATGCATGCAACCAAAACTACACTAACCCCATGTACATTACATCTTACATTATGTAAGTGAACAGAAGTATTTGATGTACACATAAAGGGAAAGGATAGTCATAGCAATTACAGTCCTCATTTCTTCAGCTGGTCATACAGCCATAGCTGGTATTTAGAACCACCTTCTTCCACCACCCAGTCTGTATTCCCTTTGCCCGTGGCAAGCATCTAAGCTGGTCATTGCTCTTTGCTGGTGAGGTGATCCAACCCCTCATTCCTAAAAGGTCTGGGCCATTAGTAATCATGTTGGAATCCAGTTGATGTAGTTTGCCATTGATTTTTATCACAGACATGGAAGTAATAAGAGATATCCAAAGGAAGCATTTGGATTCCTCACAGTCTTCCTTATGTACTGTCTTTATTATGTTCTATCAATCTGACTTCTCCTTGGTAATCAGGATCAATCACACCACCAATAGAGTAACTACTTTATTTGCCTGTTTATCCAGAGACATGTTGTTGTTGTTGTTAGGTGCCATACAGTTGATACCAACTCATAGGGACCCTATGTACAACAGAACAAAACACTGCCTGACCATGGCTATCCTCACATTCTTTGCTACACCAGTGCCCATTGCCACTGCCACTGTGCCAATCTATCTCGCTGGGGGTCCTCCTCTTTTTCTCCGACCCTCCACTTTATCAAATATGATATCCTTCTCCAGTGACTGGTCCCTCCTGACAATATGTCCAAAGTATGAGAGACAAAGTCTAGCCATCCTGGCCTCCAAGGAGCACTCTGGCTGCACTTCTTCCAACACAGACCTAGTTGTACTTTTGGCAGTCCATTGTACTTTCAATATCCTCCTGCAACACCATCACTGAAGTGTATCAATTCTTCTACGGTCTTCCTTATTCATAGTCCAACTGTTGCATGCATATGAGGTTATTGAAAATATTATGGCTTGGGTCAGGCTCACCTTAGTCCTCAAACTGATATTATAACCTCAAACTAATACTATAAAGAGGTCTTGTGCAGCAGCTTTGCTCAGTGCAATACATTGTTTGATTAATTGATTGTTGTTTCCATAGGTGTTGATAGTTGATCCAACTTCAATCTTTTCTTGATTTATATGGATGTTGTTTATTGGTCCAGTGGCAAGGATTTTTGTTTTCTTTACATTGATATGCAATCCATACCGAAGGCTGTGGTGTTTGATCTTCATCAGTAAATATTTTAAGTCCTCTTCACTTTCAGCAAACAAGGTTGTATCATCTGCATATCGCAGATTATTAATGAGTCTTCCTTCAATACTGACGCCATGTTCTTCTTCATATAATCCAGGTTCTCAGATTTTTGTTCAGCATACAGATTGAATAAGTATGGTGAAAGAACACAACACTAGTGCACACCTTTCCCAATTTCAGTATTCTCTTGTTCTGTTCAAACAACTGCTTGTGGTATAGGTTCCTCATGAGCATAATTAAGTGTTCCAGGATACTCATTCTTCCCAATGTTGTCCATAGCTTGTCATGATGCACACAATCGATATTTATAGTCATTAAAGCCCAGGTAAACATCTTTCTGGTATTCTCTGTCAAGAGCCATCTGACATCAGCAATGATATCCCTCATTCCATGTCCTCTTCGGAATGTGACTTGAACCTCTGGAAGTTCTCTGCCAATGTATGCTTACAGCCACTGGTACATTATCTTTAGTAAAACTTTGCTCACCTGGGCTATCAGTGATATTGTCCAATGACTACTGAATTCCATTGGGTCACTGCTCTTTGGAACAGACACAAATACAGATCTTCTCCAGTCAGCTGGCCAGGTAGTTGTTTTTCAAATTTCTTGGCATAGATAGGTAAGTGTCTCCAGTGCTGCATCAATTTGTTGGAAGATTTCAATTTTTATTCCATCAATTCCTGGTGTCTTGTTCTTTGCCAATGGCTTTAATGCATCTTGGAATTCTTCATCCAGAGACATGAGGAAGTCAAAGTGGTCAGGGGACATTCTTAACTTCCAATTCAATGGAATCAGTGTTATGTCTTCATATAACATAGGGAGTGTTCCCTACCTTTGGAACTAAAATGTTCAGACCCAAAGAGCATAGGGTCCCAGAGACAGGAAGCAAAACTTTTACAAGTGGGACACTAAATGAGTCATGAGGTGGGGCTTGACAGCAGACTGGGCAGAAAGGCCTTGCAGACCACATCAATAAAAACATAGAAAACAGGACAAAACAGATTCAGCGTACGGTCCCCCTTGAACTAGCAACTTGAGATAAAGTGATAAATACATGGTTCAAGTGCTTACCAGGAATAAAATTTGGAACAGAAGCAAGAACAAAGGTGACTTCTGATTCAGAGACACTGGGTGGTCCGCAGCAACCAATTCTGAAGATAATAGAAGAATAAGAGAACACTCCAAGTGCAGAATACTAGCCAGTGAACTGTAGAAACAGAGGTGCGAGAGGTTTTTTGTTTTCTGTTTTTCCATTTCATGTCTTTTTGTTTGCTCTGTCTACTCATTTCCATGTAAATAACCAGAGGGAGACCTGTATGAGTAGACACCCCCAGGGAAGGTCCTACTTTGAGTGTGCAAGGTCCTGCAATGTGTGGAATGTGCTAGCACAGATCTGTGCTATGTAGAGGTGACTCTGTACCATGCAGATCATGAGGCACAGGGAACAGACACCAGGAAGAAACAACTCCAAGAGTCTCTTCTAAAGCAGATATGGCCAGCCCTGGCTGGTTCTCACTGGGAGAAACAGCTAAACGGACATGAGGGGAGGAAATTTTTAAAAAGAAAGCCTTGGCACAATGGGAACATTGTGAAATTTCTCAGTCAGCTTTGAAGGCAAGAGTCCATTAGGTGGTGCTAAAGAATTATTCATAATTTCCTGCAGTTTTTGGGGGGGCTTTTTAGCTTTTGTTTTTTGGGGGGTTTTCTTGCTTGCTTTTTTTCCATTTTATATATATATATATAGAGAGAGAGAGAGAGAGTGAGTCCTGATGTGGCACTGTGGGTTAATGCGCCAGACGGCAAAGCCGTTTGAATTGCAAGGTCAGTGGTTCAAGCTCACCAGCTGCTCCTTGGAAACCCTGTATAGGGTCACTATGGGTCGGAATTGACTCGACGGCACTTGACAACAACAATATATATCTATATATAGATATAGATAGATAGATAGATTAGATATAGATATAGATAGATAGATATAGATAGATATAGATATATAGATATAGAATCCTGGTGTGGCACTGTGGGTTAATGCATCAGACTGCAAAGCCATTTGAACTGCAAGGTTGATGTTTCAAGCTCACCAGCTGCTCCTTGGAAACCCTATACAGGGTCAACTGACTCAACAGCACTTTACAACAATAGATAAATAGATAGATAGATAGATAGATAGATAGATAGATAGATAGATAGATAGATATTCTTTCACAATCTTATACAGTCATCACCTTACCTACTTCCAGCACAATTTCATTCCCACACACAGAATCCTTGGACACAGAAAGCAGGTCTCTTCTTGGCCCCTTCCCCTGGCCCAGACAATTAGTGACTGGCTCTCTGATTCTACGGATTAGACTACATTGCTGGTGTATACCAAGTGATTCCATGGAATCTGGCCTTCTAATCTACATGGAAATTTGTAGCTGTTTGTGCCTTCCCTCTATCGCTTAGCTCAATGCCATGGAGGTTCACTCATGATGAAGTTGGCATCAATGTCTCACTGTCTTTAAGGCTCAATAGTACCCAATGTGTAATGGGACCACACTTTGTTCAACCATTCATCTGTCACTGGAAATTGGGTTGGGTCCACCTTTCAACTGATGAAAGTAGAGGTGCTATGAGCATTGTGGATAGGTATTTTCATGAGTGCCTGTCCATAGGGTAAGACCCATGGGTGGAAAAGAACAGATGCGAATAGTGAGGAAACAGTCCAGGTGTAGGAGTCACAGGGGGAAGGGTCAAGAGGAAGACAAACTATGAGTGCTAAGGAGAGGGACAATCCTGGAGACCTCCCGATGTGGGTAATTAAAAGATGGCTGGGTTCACAGGTGTGGTGAAGCAGGAGATGGGCGGGGTCAGGAGTTCATCCAGTAATGGTAAGTGAGGAGGGGGTAGAGGTTGGAGGAGTGACAACCCACAGACAGACACAGGTGTAGGAGGTAATGGAAAGAAGAGGTTCAGCTGGTGCAAATATGTGCCTACTGAAGTATTCAGTAGGTCAGAAAGCCATGCATGTTCCAGGAGGAAGACAGAGGTGGGTGAGTTGAAGGAAGGCACAGGGGGAGGGAGTGAGGAGACAGAGGAGTCACTGGATGCCCAGAATTGGTTTTAGAGGAGGTTGGAGGCATCAGGTGGCATCCTAGTTGTGGGAAATAACAAAGTGGAAGGATCAACTCACCCCAGGTATAGAAATAAAGAGAGACAATGCATTTAGGAGAAAATAAAAATGCGGAGTAGGATGCCCTGGGAAAGCTCAGGTGCCAGCCCGGGTACAGGCAACTGGGAGACACAAGGTGAAGAGAAGCCCATATGAAGGTATGGAGTCAGAGGGAGGGAGCAGAAGGCAGCCCAGGTGTTTCCAGTGAGATGGTGAACGGTCAGCAGACAGCAAAAGTCTGAAGAGGAAGAAAGTGGAAAGTGTCAGTAACAGATGTGGCCAGGTAGAGCATTGGAGGGGCTACAAAGCAGGTCATCTGTGGGGACTAAGGAGATACCATGATTGTCCCCAGGGGTGAGTTGTGAGGAGGTGGATGGCACAGGTGTGAGGAATGAAGAGGTTGTGGGTATGAGGAGATGGGAGGAGACCAGAGGCAATCCAGATAGGGAATATGTGGAAGAGGGTGGGGCAGATGAAAGTCCAGGTGTGTCAGATGATAAACTGGCAGGTCAGGGGGAATCTAACTTGAAAAGTGCAGTAGTGGGAAAGTAGGTGGGGCCAGGAGGCTTAGGTTGAATAACAAAGTTTGAGGGGTTGTGCAATGCTCAATGTTAAGAATTCAGGCAGAAGCAGAGTCTGGAGAGAACCTAGGTGAGGGTACTGAGGAGGTGGGCTGGGTGAGGAGAAGCCACAGTTGTGAAGAGGAAGAATATGAGCAGAGCCAGGTACTCCCAGAGGGTGAGTCATAAGGCTTGGGGAGGGCTGAGGAAGTAGTCCACTTCTGAACATTAAGTCCGTAAGTAGGGTCAAATTTCCAGATTTGTGAAGAGATAAAGTCTAAAGGATCAGGTGCTGCTCAAGAGGGGTGACACCCTGGTATTGAGAGTGTACAAGTGAACACTTGGTCTCATGAATGAGGAAGTGGGAAGGATGAGGGGACAGTCCAGGTGTGACTAATGAGTTGAGAGGGATCAGGAGGACACCCTTGTAGGGTCCCCTGGTAATGACTACAGGTAGGAAATAAGGACAGAAGTGATGAGGTAGTAGAACATTAGATACGACAGGGACCATTTAGGAGAGAAGGTGGTGGGGCTCAGGGAAGGAGGGATCATGTGATCTTGTGATCTCCAGAGATGTGGGAGGGGCGGTGTGGTGAGAAAGTTGATGGAAATGGTGCTGCTGCCGCTTCAGAACTAGCACTCACTGAGGGCCCCTGCCCATCCCCATGGACTCTCAACATCCCTAGGACCATTGTGCTGGATTTGACCCAGAATGAGATGGTCATGACTAGTCCATCAGGTTATGTGCCTTGGGAGCTGGGAGGACACAGGTGGAGACCTGTTTTATGTCCCAAACTCCTTCATTACATAGGATGCTGAGTCCTATGTCTTTACCATTAGTCCTTGTTTAGGTCAAGAGTTTTAGGAAGGGAGAGTAAGGGGATCACAGTTAAGAGTCAGCATTCTCCCCTAGGCCTTGTCTGAGTTGCAGCTAGCCCTGAGTCCTACAGTCACCCCGTGGCCTTAGCTTTGTTATTGACAGACCACTACTGACCCTGTGCTAACCTAGTTCCTCTCAGATACTGCAGCCATACTCAGAGGTTACTATTTCTGTCCATGGTCAGGAGCCTTGGTCTATGGCAGAGGGTGCCTGCCTCAGACCACTCCACCGAGCACACTGGACACTGCCCTGAGGCCCAGCAGGGACACAGACCAAAAGGAGCAGACAGGAAAGGAGGTGGTTTCAAAAGTCACTGATGCCTCCTGAGCAATATCCCCACACTTTCTCTGCAAAACACCCAAGCACCAGATGGATGAGGATGGGCTCACTTATTTCATCTACCCAAGGAGAAGAGCAAGAAAAGGCTAGTGCAGGCTCTGGGTGAGTGCTGAGGGCCACTGACCTCACCACGGTGCCTCAGATGACCACAGTGGAGCTGAGATGCAAGGACGCTACCCAGCCTTTCCTTCTCTAGAACCCAGGCCTGATCTCACAGGAATCCATCACCACCCTTCCACTTCCCTACTGCCCTCCTCACGTTGGCTGGGTGCAAAGTCACTTTCCCTGTATATGTAGGAACACCAGATATGAGTCTTTTATTCTGTTTGTACTTCACATCAGCCCACCTGTCGTGTAGCCTGCTACTCCTGTTACAGTGTTTGATGCCCGGTGGCATGGTCTGGGCAGCAGCCCAGCTGGGCTGTCCTTCCACACCTGCTTCTACCCTCACACTTAAATCTATATGAAACTTACAAAATCTCAGGGCACCCATCAGTGTGACCTTCCAGGTCAGTAGGTTTGCCCTGACTCAGCTGCAGATTGTTCCAGAAGGGAGGCCGGCTCCCACAGTGACTGAGACTTTCTTTGCTGCTGGCCCTGGACTGATGTCTGTCTGCTGCCCTAACAGCAAGGATGCAGGAACACTGTGGACTGCCCTCAGACACTGACCACCCAGGACAGACCTACAGGAGTAGGGCACTGGGCCAAAGAGTGTGCACATTGAACCATAGGATCGCTAGAACCACAGTCCGTTACAGAAGACTGTATCACTCATGTGGCCATTGCTGCGTCCCTGCGTCCAGTCTGCCCTGGGTGTTAGGGATCTTGTTCATTTATGCCAATCTGCTGTCAGGGTGGCCAATGGAAGCGCAGGGTGGCTTTGAGGTGCTGATGGCCTTGAGAGGCTGAGCCATGTCTCAGTCCTTACCCAGCTGTTCCTCTTCTTCCTCCCTGAGTTGTCTCTTCAAATTCTAGGGCCTGTGCATTGGTGTGGGAGGTGGGTGAAAGTGGTCTTTCTCATAATTACCCTCAGCTGCTCTGCAACTACCTTCAGGTACAGAGGGGATCTCTTGGTATTTGTGTGCTCTGTGTACTGTCTCCAATTGAGAGGTAAGGACCTTGTACCACGCCTTCAAAAGGAGACCAGGCCTCACATAGAAGAGAGGAAACCTCACAGAGTTCCAGGCTCAGACCATGGGCCTTTGTGCACAAACTTGACATCGCTAAGCCTCTGATTTCTCACCTTGGGAGTGGGGTGTTCAGTGTGGACACAGTGGGATACTGCCCTTGTCATTAGGAAGAAACCCTGATTACTTCATTCAGTGAATTAAGGTTCCTAATATTTCCAATCATCCTCATCTCAACTTCTACGCTGAAAGTCAATCCCCAGTTTCTGCTGAAGACACTCTTGGCCCACTTCTTGTCCCAGTCACTCAGGAGAGGGTAGCGTGGTCTGAGTAACATCCCCCTATTCACCTGGGAGGCCTGTGGTGCCTCTGACAGTATGTCCCTCCTCTGTCCAACCCGGTGCGTCTCTAGACCTAACAAGGAAACCGATGACACCTGCCTGGTGAGAATGCTGGCAACAATGCTGGCAGCCTAGAGAATTTAGTAGAGAACTGGCCAGGTGCCTACCTAGAAGGGACCTGTCCTACATTGATGTATTTCTGACCACATACAGAACATTTGTCACTACCCAGGAAGTACTGGACCTCCTGTTACTATGGTCAGTGCCCTGTCCTCCACTGCACAGTGGGACCCTGTCACCTACTAGGAGTGAGATGTGAGAATATCCCTTCACCTCTGTTAGTCTGTTCCTCTGAGAAGTGGGCTGGTAAAAGGACCAAAGTGTCAAAACACCTGTCTGAAAACCATGAACAAGTCATATACAGTTTGTAACAGGGGCTCTAGACTGCTCTAGAGTGTGGGCTGGTCTCTCTTTCATTTCCCTCTACTCCATTAAGAAGTTGTCTGCCCTATCACATATTGACAGCAGGCCCTTGAGCAAACCTATTTCTCATAAGTAAAGAGGTTCTGATTCTTGTTAGTAATATCTGCTCCTTGCTGAAACCAGACCAAGGATGCCTGATGTCTGACAGAGGACCCCAGACCACTGAGACATGAGGGAAGGTACCGGTAGGGTCCATGCATTAACATAGATAGATAGATAGATAGATAGATAGATAGATAGATAGATAGATAGATAGATAGATAGATGACTAGCTATGAAAAGCCTACTGTGGAAGACACTGTTGTAGGCACTGTGCATCATTCAGTGAGCACGCAGAAAGGAAGCCCTGGCTTCTTAGGCTCTACTCAAGCATCAGTCAGGAACACCAGACTTCTTAAGCAGGTAGATGCTTCTTCTCTAGGTATGGATGAAACAGTTCAGAGTCAGCTGGGGACTCTGGAACCCAGGATAATCTAAAAGCATGAGTACACTTTGGAAGGAAGAGGGGCTACTTTATCCACAGAAAGATTGGGGCTTCTGATTCTTGCTAGTAACATCTGCTGTTTGCTGAAGCCAGAACAGA
This sequence comes from Chrysochloris asiatica, assembly GCF_000296735.1. Classification (NCBI taxonomy): domain Eukaryota; kingdom Metazoa; phylum Chordata; class Mammalia; order Afrosoricida; family Chrysochloridae; genus Chrysochloris; species Chrysochloris asiatica. The sequence continues at coordinate 6,041,258 of NW_006408557.1, forward strand.
CCACTGAGATATGAGGGAAGGTACCACTAAGGTCCATACATTAACACTCATCTATGAAACACCTCCTTTGGAAGACACTATTGTCAGCACTGAGCATCATTCAGTGAACACGCAGACAGGAAGCCCTGCCTTCTTGGGTCCCCATTCTTGTCAAGCATCAGCCAGGAACACCAGATTGCTTAAACAGGTATATGCTTCTTCTCTAGGTATGGATGAAACAGCTTAGAGTCAGCTGGGGACTCTGGATCCCAGGATAATCTAAAAGCTTGAGTACATTTTGGACGGAAGAGGGGCTACTCTCTCTACAGAAAGATGGGGGCTATGGGGAACTGTGTCTGTCCTGGGGCAGGAGAACCCTGGGTACTCAGATCAAGGTCTCCCTGAAGGAATTAGCTCATTGATGCACCTTCAGGAGAAAGACATCACAGAGAGATGTGGGGGGGAACATGGGCATATTGCAGAGCAGAGGTAAGGCTCAGAGCAACCCCTGGGTGCATCTGTGTCCAGAGAGACCCCATCCAGCTCTACTTGATTCCTCCCATATTCAGTGCTTAATGCAGGAAGTGTGGGCACAAACGTCCTGATCCTCAATCCAGTTGTGGGGGCTGTGGTGCTAGTAGGGTCTGTGTTCCTCAAGAGAATAGTGTCAGTAGGAGGAGAGGCCCTCCTGTGCATGTGAGAATCACGCAGCATTCTGCCAAAGAAGCTGAATGGTTGGGCAGGCTGGGCCAGGGGAAGAACTCTGTATTCCTCATTAACAAGTATCATGAAGCATCCATGTGCCAGGCGGTGAGATGAGCAGAAAGATACTCACCTTCTGCTCTCAGAATGTTTACTCTCCTGTGGGGAGCAGTCAAGGAAAAGATAGGGACTTAAGTCAGGTTTCCAAAGGAAGGACAGTTGGCCCGATCGTTGTTGAGGATCTGTGCCTGTCCCTGCTCCATGACCAGACCTCCCATTGCCTGGACAGACATTACAAGCCTAGGCAGACAGAGGGGCCTGGACACATGTAGGGGCTGGTCTTGGAGGACAGTGTGCCAGGAAAGAACAGACCTCTAACTTTGCTTTCACCCCAAATACCAGAGCCATCACCTTCATCTTGGACACCTGGCTCAACATCTACAGGGACAATTTTATTGAGTCCCCAGAGTACAACATTCTTCAGATACTGGCAGAGTTCCCAAAATCAACATGCCCAGGTCACACCTGGAGCATCATGTCATCATGCTCATATCACAGCTGGATGACCTGGAGGACACTGGAAATGAGCCAAAGAGCAAGGAGAGCTGGCTGTGCCTGCATGTGAGCTTGTGAGAGGGTTACGTGGCAGTATCACACAGAAGGACACCAGAGTTGGGTAGGGTCAGAGCTCAGAGTAATCTCATAGTCCACTATGGATGGACCACTATCTGGGAAGACCTGCTGGGATGGAAATCTTGGGAATGGGCTTCATGGCAATGTAATGCTTTCAGTTGTTGGAAAGGTATGAGGTAATCAGTCAAGCTGGTTCACTTTCCTCCTCTTGCAGCTCCAAAGCCAGCTCCAACACTGGGGCTTGAGGTAGCCCATGAGTATCTATCTCCTGCTTTCGTCCAGGAACGAGATGTCAAATCAAATGTCCTACATCCTCCAGCACACCTAATGACCTACAGTCTGCCGAGACTGTGGATCAATAGCCCAGGGTAGCTTTTGATGTTCAGCCACGGGCAGCACCTGATTTACATCCCCGGTTAGCTATTCACCTACAGCCCTGGCCAGCTCCCTATGTGCTGCCCTGGGCAGGTCCTCATATGCAGCTCTCAGTAGATCCCCACCAGAGTCCACTAATGCTCATGAACAACCAGGGAGACTCAGTCCATTTTCCTTCACCAAAAGTGGTCATTTCCTGGTATTTCTTCATTATTTTACTGGCTAATTTTTTCCTTTATACATTATATTATCTTAATGGGTATCATTTAGAATTGAATAAAGTTTAGTTTCTATGTTTTGAAAATGTATGATATAGTGACTTTGTGTAATTTCACAGTCCTCTACAACCATCACCTTACCTACTTTCAGCACAATTTCATCTCCACATACTGAATCCTTGGACACAAAAAGCAGTTCTCTCCTTGGCCCCTTCCCCTGGCCCATGCAGTTAGTGACTGGCTTTCTATGTCTATGGATTAGACTTCATTGCTCTTGTATACAAATGATTACACAGTCTAGCCTTCTAGTCTACATGGGAAAATGTGGCTGTTTGTACCTTGTGTCTTCTGCTTAGCTTAGTGCCATGGAGTTCACCCATATTGTAGCTGGCATCATTGTCTCACTGCCTTTAAGGCTCAGTAGTACCCATTGTGTGTGGGGGGGGGGGGAGGGAACCACACTTTGTTCATCCACTCACCTGTTGATGAAAATTTGGTTTGGGTCCACCTTTTCACTGATGAAAGTAAAGCTGCTGTGAGCATTGTGGATAGGTATGTTCATGAGTGAGTATCCATAGGGTAAGATGCATGGGTGGGTAAGGAAGAGTTGGGAACAGAGAGGACACAGTCCAGGTGTAGGAGTGACAGTGAGAAGAGATCAAGAGGCAGACAGGCTATGGGTGCTGTGCAAGGTGGAGAGCCCGAGAGACCTACCAATGTGGGTAATAAGGAGATAGCTGGGGTTGGAGGTGTTGTGAGTGAGGAAATGGGAGGGATCAGTAGTTCACCCAGTAATGAATGGTATGTGAGGAAGGTGTAGAGGGGAGGCGAAGTGATGGACCACAGATAGACACAGGTGTAGGAGGTAGTGGAGGGTGTGTGTGTGTGTGTGTGTGTGTGTGTGTGTGTGTGTGTGTGTGTGTGTGTCAGTTGATGCACAGGTGTGACCACTGAGGTGTTAGGTAGGTCAGGAAGCCATTCGTGTTACAGAAACAAAGCAGAGGTGGGTGAGTAGAGGGAAGGCACAAGAGTAGGTGTGAAGGGAAAGCGGGGTCACTGGATGACCAGAGTTAGTTTTTGAGGAGGTTGGTGGCATCCCAGGTGTGGGAAATGTGTGTCAACTCATCACAGGAATAGAAAGAGGGAGACAACGCATTTAGGAGAAAACAAAGACGTGGAGAAGCATGCGCTGGAAAGCTCAGGTACCAGCCCTGGTGCAAGACAATTGGGAAACACGAGGTGAAGAAAAGCCCATCTGAATATATGGAGTCAGTGCAAAGAAGAAGGCAGCCCAGGTATTTCCAGTGAGATGGTGAAGGGTTGGCAGACAGCAAAAGTCTGAGGAGGAAGAAAGTGGAAAGTGTCAGAAGACACAGATGAGGCCAGGTTGAGCACTGGAGATGCTAGAAAACAGTTCATCTGTGGGAAAGAGACAGTGATCGTCCCTCAGGGTGAGTTATGAGGAAGTGGAAGGCATGGGTGTGGGAAATGAAGTATTTGTGGGTATGAGGAGATGAGAGAAGATAGGAGGCAATCCATATACGGAAGATGTGGAAGTGGGTGGGGCAGAAGAAAGTCCAGGTATGTCAGATGATAAACTGGCAGGTCAGTGGGAAATGCAACTTGGGAAGTGCAGTGGTGGGAACGTAGGCAGGGACAGGAGGCCTAGGTTGAATAAAAAAGTTTGAGGGGCTGTTGAATGCTTAGCAGTAAGAACTGAGGAGGAAGCAGGGTCAGGAGAGAGCCTAGATTAGGGTACTGAGAAGGTGAGCTGGGTGAGGGGAAGGCAGTGTAAGAGAAAAGTGTAAGAAGATTTTGATATTCACAGAATAATTCTTTGATGATTACTAGGGGAGGGAAGGAGGGCATAGTAACTCCTAGGTTAGGGGATAGATGCGTGATAGCTCTGGTAACAGGGAAGGCAATTAAAAACAGATGGGCAAAGGGGGATATGCACATGGAGAGTTGGTAGAAGAACAGATATGATAGGGGAAGTCTTAGGGAGGGATGCATGGGCTAAATGGAATGGAGGTAGATTGCTATTTATGTACAGCCTTGGAACAGCAGGGATCTGTAATATAGGGTTAGAGACATAGTCTGAATGGATAAAGGAGTGGAAATGTTAAAGTGTGTGACTGTTTTGTGGATATTGGTTTTCCCAGCCTACTATTGTAATATAGGCATTTAAGTGGGGCAGAAATAAATAATTGGGAAAAGAAAGTTTGCAAGGCTGTCTTTGGCTTATAACTGATTAGATTATTTTAAAGAGTACAAGAATGTGTCCAGGAAAATAGGCTTCTTGTTAAGCCTTTGTGGCACATGGGCCTTAGCTGGAATCTTGATCCCCACACAGACACTTCCGAGGTGGAACATTCCCAGTTGAAAAGACATGCAGACCAACCAAGAATGTATAGAGGAACAGGAGATACTTTTTTGTTTTTATTGTGGATTCAGTGAAAGTTTACAGGTCAGATCATCAGTTTTACATTCAACAAATCATACATCTTATTTCATTACAACTATTATAGTCCCCTCCATGTACCATCAGTTAACAGTATTTCTCGCTATTCATTTTAGCTCTCAAAAAAAAAAAAAAAAAAAAA
>NW_006408557.1:6046972-6048645 GCF_000296735.1 Chrysochloris asiatica
GAGGTTGGCCCAGGATCGGGCAGTGTTTCACTCTGCTGTACATAAGGTCGCTATGGGTTGGTACCGACTCGATGGCACCTAACAACAACAACAATAACAACCTCCATGCATATAGGTCAAGTTCATCAAATTGTAGCAATTTACCCTCATTTCCCTTGTCAAAAATTGTTTTGTTCTTTTTTTTGTTTTTTTTCTTCCTCTAGTCGAGTTCTGATTATCAAGCCATTGAGGCTAGGTTAAATGGGTACTATCTGCAACTTTGGATGTTAATGTGCATCTCCTCTCACTTCATATCAGCTGGATGCTCCACTGTCAGCTCAAGCCCTCTGTGGCTATGTCCTTGTCCATGGGCTTACATGTCCCCAGATCTCACCACACTTTGGACCAACCAGCCCTTCCTCTTTTCTCTCTCTTCTCCAGGTCAATGGAAGTCTATGGAACATGGTTGAACTCAGCTCATTTCTTCATTGCTGCCTTTCCCTCTTTTCCACTCACCCGTAGACCAATGTAGTCGTCAGCAAGCTTATATGCCTGCTTATATGTTCCCTTTGAGTTGCAGTCTTAGAGAGGGTTTTCTCCAGAAGGGACTTGATTGCTTGCCTTGATGGCTTCCCAGTGAACAACTTGCAGTCATATTGCCATTGTGGTTCTGGTTTTTCCTGATGATCTTTCTTTGGAGATGTATCTTCTGTTGCTCTAGCTGTTCCAGGCTGCTCTGTGTGTCCTTTCTAGTGGGAATGTCCCACCTCAGAAGATTCTGGATGGGGCTCAGGAGTCCACCTAAGGTCCTATACACTGCAAAGGCTCTGCAGGAGACCTAATTCATGGGGCAAGTTCTAGAACCCCTTTTAGGTATTCCAATCAGTTATAAACTGAAGACAGGCTTACAAGCTTTCTGTAATCTGTTTCCCAACATTCCTTTCTATCCAACTCAAGATCTATTTTACAATAGTAGGCAAGGGAAACCAATATATACAAGACAGTCAAGCATCTTAGTATTATTTACCCTCTCCAAACTATGCCTTGATCCCTGTATCACAGAGCCCTGTTGTTCCAAGGTGAAGCGTGCATCGCTATTTACCTCTGTCCCTTTTAGCCCATGCAAACCTGTCTCAGTATTCACCTATCTACTTTGTTCTTCCAGACCCTCCTGCTTCTTGTGTACTGCCCTTCCCAACACCCAAACTATGATGTGTCTGCCCCCTACCCTGTGCTCTAATGTTCCCTCCTCCCACCCCCCCAAACCACCCCACCCCAACCCCACCAGTAACCAACAAAGAAGTATTTTTTTCCTTTTAGTATGAGTACCTTTTCTTAGCATTATTTTATAATAATGGTCTTATGCAATATTTGTCCTTTTGTAACTGACTAATTTCACTCAGTATAATGTCCTCAAGGTTCACCCAAGTTTTTTGGTGGCTTGCAGCTTCCTTGTTATTCTTTAAGGTTGCATAATATTCCATTGTGTGTATGTACCAAAGTTTATTTATCCATTCTTCCAGTGATGGGCACTTAGGCTATCTCCATCTTTTTGCTATTGTGAATAGTGCTGCTATGAACAGTGGTGTGCATATATCTACTCATGTTATGGCTCGTATTTCTTGTGGATATATACCAAGTAGAGGAATTGCTGGATCATATGGTATTTCAATTTCCAACTTTCTGAGGAAGCA
>NW_006408557.1:6049225-6050590 GCF_000296735.1 Chrysochloris asiatica
AGGTGGAGGGTCAGAGAAAAAGAGGAAGACCCCCCAACGAGATGGATTGGCCAAGTGGCAGCATCAATGGACTCAAGCGTGGCAATGGTAGTGAGGTTGGCCCAGGATCGGGCAGTGTTTCGTTCTGCTGTGCATAAGGTCTCTATGAGTCAGTACCGAGTCAATGGCACTGAACAGCAGCAATGGCTAATGATTGTGAACATTTCCTCATATGTTTGTTGGCTGCCTGAATGTTCTTTGGTGAAGTGTCTGTTCGTGTCCTATGCCCATGTTTTAACTGGGTTACTTGTCTTTTTCTTGTAGAGGTGTTGTAGTTTCCTGTAGATTTTAGAAATTAGTCCCTTGTCTGATGTGTCATTGAAAAACATTTTTTCCCGTTCTGTGGACTCCCTTTTTACTCTTTTGGTGAAATCCTTTGAGGCACATAAGCTTCTAATTTTTAGAACATGCCAGTCACCTATTTTGTCTTCTTCTGTTTGTGTTATTTTTGCAATGTTTTGTAGTATGTGTGTACCTTGAATTGTTGTTGTTAAGTGCAATTGAGTCGGTTTTGACCCATAGCAACCCTGTATAGGGTTTCCAAGGAGCAAATGGTGAGCTTGAACCACCGACCTTGCAGTTCAAATGGCTTCGCTGTCTGGCGCATTAATCCACAGCACCACACCAGGACTCTGTGCCCTGAAGTAAAGCCCTCAACTTTGTCCCTATTTTTTCTTTGATGACCTTTATAATTCTGGGATTCACATTTAGGTCTTTAATCCATGCTGAGTTGGTCTTTGTATATGGCATGAGGTAAAGATCTTGTTTCAATCTTTTGCATATCGATTTCCAGTTCTGCTAGCACCATCTGTTGAAGAGACTATTTCTTTCCCACTCAATGTACTTTGGCCCTTTGTCAAAGATCAGTTGGCTGTATGTGGATGGGTTAATTTCTGGATTCTCAATTCCGTTCCAGTGATCTATGTATCTTTTATTGTACCAGTACCAGGCTGTTTTGACCACAATATATAGTAAATTTTGAAATCAGTCTACAACATGTAGTAAATTTTGAAATCAGGGAGTGAGAGGCCTCCAACTTTGTTCTCCTTCTTAAGCAGTGCTTTGTTTATCCTGAGTCTCTTTCCTTTCCATATAAAGTTTGTAATTGGTTTTTTTTTTTTTTCCATCTCTCTAAAACATGTCATTGGAATCTGGATTAAGATTGCATTATATGTGTACATTGCCCTGGGTAGTATTGACATTTTCACAATGTTAAGTCTTCCTATCCAGGAGCATGGTGCATTCTTCCATTTTTTAAGTCTCTTTTGGTTTCTTGTAGTAGTGTTTTGTAGTTTTCTTTGTATAGGTCCTTTGTTTCTCTGGTTA
>NW_006408557.1:6052210-6053767 GCF_000296735.1 Chrysochloris asiatica
TTTCTTCAAATCTATTAGAGTTTGCTTTATATATTTTGGAGCTCTTTCATTGGGAGCATAGATATTTATTACAGTTGTGTCATCTTGTTCCATTGTCCCTTTAATCATAATGTCCATCTTTATCTATTATGCTGGGTTTTGTCTTAAAGTTTATTTTATTAGAGATTAGTATTGCCTCTACTGTTCGTTTTTTATACCTTGGTATCTTTTTTTCCATCCTTTGACTTTTAGTCTGTTTTCGCCTTTGTGTGTGAGATGTGTCTCTTGCAGACAGCATATTGAAGGATCTTGTTTTCTTATCCATTCTGCCACTCTCCATCTCTTAACTGATGCATTTAATCCATTTACAATCATTGTAATTATCAATAGGTATGGATTAATTTGTGTCATTATACTTGTTTTTTGTGTGGTGCTGCTGTTTTCTTTGTTCTGCCTGTCTTCCTGTGCTGAGTTCATGTTTTTTGTGTTCTTATCAGTTTACTCATAGTTTTAATGTTTGCATATTCTTCTGGGATTTTCATTTTCTTAGTATGTTGTGAAGTGTTAATTTTCTTTGAAGATTACCTTATGTTCCATTAACTTTTTCCTCCGTTTAATATGGTCTATTTTATCCTGTAATCTACCTGATCTTCTCACAACCTGGTTCTCTGTTCCTACATGTTTACCTTCTTTCATGTTGTAATTGTTTTGATCATAGAATGATCTCCCAGATGCTCTGAATTTGTTCTTATAGTTTTGTTCTGTTCTCAACTCTTCCTTCTATCAATTTAGTTCTGGGAGGTGCTGCCAGTCTCTGGTTGTTTTCCGTTCGTGTTGGTTCTCAGTCCACAGAACTCCTTTTAGGATGTTTCTCAGTGCACGGTTGGCATTGGTAAAAATGCCTTAGCATCTGTTTATCCTGGAATGTTTTGATTACACCATCGTATTTGATTGACAGCTTTTCTGGGTGGACTATTCTTGGCTTGCACGGTTTTTTTTTTTTTCTTTCAGAGTTTTATATATGTCTTCCCATTGCCTTCCTTCCCTGCATGATTTCTGTTGAGACATCCAAGCTTAATTTGACTTGCTTGACTTTGTATGTAACACTTCTCTTTTCCCTAGCTGCTGTCAGGATTCTGTGCTTGTCTTTGATTTTGGAGAGCTTGATTATTGTATGTCTTGGTGACTTTCTTTTGGGGTCTAATCTTCCTGGGGTTCATTGAGCTTCTTGAATGCTTATCTTTTTGCTTTTCAGGGCGTTAGAGAAATTTTCTTTCAGCAGCTCGTCAACTATCTCCTTGTATGATTCTTCCTGTTCCAGAATGCAGGTAATTCTTAAGTTATTCCTCTTCATGTTGTCCAACATGAATCTTAAACCTTCTTCAGATTTTTTTTATCCTTTTTTCTGCTTGCTCTTCTGTCTTAGTAGTATTGAGAGATTTGTCTTCCAGATCGTTAGTTCTGGCTTCCATCTCTTCAATTCTATTCTTTTGCCCTTTCTGTGTATTGTCCATTTCTGATAGTCTATTATTAATCTTTTGGACCTCTTTCTGTAGGTTCTGAATTGTTTCTGATGCT
>NW_006408557.1:6054842-6067119 GCF_000296735.1 Chrysochloris asiatica
TGGCTCTGATCCTTCCCCTGCTCGATCTCACCCAAGATGATGGCTCCAGAAGCCACTGAGCCTGGCAGACTCAAAAGCATTAGATCTCTTGTTTGTGCTACAAATTCCACTGGCTATAAGCCTTCAAACTTGTAAAATATTCTTATATATGTTGTTCAGAGTTCTGGAACTATCCCCTGAACCAGCTTCATCCAGTATTCTGTGTCATTGTTGGCAGAGATCCTCACTGCATTTCTACCCTATCCACCATCAAGCCTCGCCTCCCTAGACTCAGAAGATACTTCTTGAAATTAACAACACTGGAGGGAGGGTGGGGGGAATCAGACATTGGCTGTGACAATATCACACAAACAGTTTTCCTTAGAGACATTAAGGAAGTGAAAAACAGTTCATCAGGGTAAACTCCTATCTAAGACTGAAACCCAAAAGGAACATATGAACAGACTATAACCTCTCTGATGACCACCCTGGTCAACTTGTGACCAGAAGTGGGGGAAATGCAAGAATGCATGGGATGAGTTTGGACATGATCCATAGACATGCAATAACATTGAAATGAGAGAGAGAAGAGGAAGAGATGGGGAAAACAATCACAAGCTTTAGATGGAAGGGAATGAGACCTCAGAGAAGTGAACTGCTGATTAAGAACACAAAAGTGGGAGGCCTCTCAGTCTCTGGTTTCAAAACTTGCTACACAGCAACAGTAGTAAAACAGCCTGGTACTGGTAAAATCAAACATTCATACATTAATGGAACAGAATTTTGAACCCAGAAGTAAAACCATCCACATAAACTCAACTGATGGTTAACAAAGGACAAAATTGCATTAAATGCAGAAGACATAGTCTCTTCAACAAATGGTGTTGGCAAAAATGGAAATCTATTTGCAAAGAGTGAAATAAGACTCATATCTAACACTATATACAAAAACTAGCTCAACATAGATTAAAGATCCAAATGTAAATCCCAGAACTATAAAGATCACAATTTTTTTTTTAAATGGGGCATGTGGGGGCAATAGAGGCATGAAGTGACTGGCTTACAAGTTTTCAAGAGGGAGTTTAGTTTAAGAGTGTGCAGCAGAGGGTAGAGTCCCCACTGAATAATTTTCATCTCGTCTAGAAGGGTCTGGTGAAAGGAGACGGGGACAGGATTCTTGTGGTTCAATAATGAGTAATTGTTATCATAACTAATTACGACTGTCACATCTATAAAGGCAAAGGTTTTATACCAAAAATGGAGGGTAGTTAATCTTATAGTCCAGAAGCAGGGGACTCTGGGACCATAAAGTCAGAAGAGCATAGGCAGAATGTGGGATCATATAAAGAGAAGCAGTGACACCAGAGATGGAGGCATAGATGATGACATGGAGAGGGGGTGCAGCTGAGGACTTTGGACTCATGGAAAGAGAAAGACTGGGTGCTGGTGGCCAGAAGGCAGGCTGGCAGAATGTTCCCTTTGGTTATTTAAATTATTATATATTCCTGAGAGTTTTTGTGTACATCACCCCAACAACAAACAAACAAATTAAAAATAAAACAATCAGAGAGAATGGAATCAAATACTGTTGAATAATGATGCATGGAAGAGATTGTAACCACTGAAATGAAATGATGGTGTAAAGCCAATGTTCTGCCATGTAAACTATCACTCAGTTCACAATAAAAACCTTTTAAAAAAAATTTTTTTTTTGTTAATATAATTTTTTAAAATGTAAATGATTGTTTTCTTAATAAGTTCCTGTGATCATCCTGAGATCTTTTAAATTTTTATCAAGATTATCACTTTAGAATGCCAAAAAATAGTTGCCATCACCGCTAGACCTCACTGCCTTGAATTTAACTGGACCAGCAGATCCCATCATAACCTACTACTATGTTGGAACTTGTTGTTTTGTCTGACAGCACCCTAATGAGATGCAGAGAAGTATATTACTGAGAGAACTTCTCTGTAGTCATCCACTGATTATGGAGACATGTTTCAACATGTTTTATTGAAAAAAACATCTGCATGTAATTTTTTATAAATAAAAATAGGGGCAAAATTTAGGGCTGTAATACATGGACTAGGCTTTCTGCTCCCGTAAAGATTTACAGCCTCAGAATCCCTGTTCAAGGTCACTATTGGTCGGAACCTACTCGATGGCACTTAACAACAACAACAATACATGGACTATCAAACATGGCAAAAAACACACAAACAATACAGAACAAAATAGATGGCTAGGAAATTCTGAAAAATAGAAACTTGTGTACATCAAATGATTTCACCAAAAGAGTGAAAATGGAGTCTTCAGTTTGGGAAAAACTGTTTTGCAAAAACACATTAAAAGCTCTTCCCTTAAGCTGCCTGAGGTAACATCAAAAAATGGTTCGCTACTCACTTGACCCAGAAAATCCCACAAAATCATGCAAATCCAGAGGTTCAAATCTCCGGGTCCATTTTAAGAACACCTGTGAGACTGCTGAGGCCATCAAGAGTATGCATATCTGGAAAGCCACCAAGTATCTTAAAGATGTCACTTTGCAAAAGCAATGTGTACCATTCCAATATTACAATGGTGGCATTAGTAGGGGTGCCCAGGCCAAACAGTAGGGTTGGACACGGGGTCAGTGGCCTAAAAAGAGCACTGAATTTTTGCTGAACATGCTTAAAAATGTGAGAGCAACGCTGAACTTAAGGTTTTAGATGTGGATTCTCTGGTCATTGAGCATATCCAGGTCAACAAAGCTCCCAAGATGAACCACCAAACTTACAGAGCTCGTGGTCGGATCAACTCCTACATGAGCTCCCCTGACATACTGAGATGATCCTCACTGAAAAGGAACAAATTGTTCCTAAACTAGAAGAGGAGGTTGCACAGAAGAAAAAGATATCTCAGAAGAAACTGAAGCAACAAAAATTTATGGCTCGGGAGTAAATTAAGATTAAAATAAAATGCACATAAAAGTTTAAAAAAACTATCAAAGAAGGAACTAATCTCTAACATTTATAAGAAACTATAACACTTCTACAAGGAAAAGACAAATAACACAATTTAAAAATGGGCACAGGATATGAACAGACACTTCACTAACAAAGACATTCAGGCAGCCAATAAACATATGAAGAAATGTTCACGATCACTAGTCATGTTGTTGTTAAGTGCCATCGAGTCGGTTCTGACCCATAGCGACCCTGTACAGGGTTTCCAAGGAGCAGTTGGTGAGCTTGAACCGCCAACCTTGCAGTTCAAACGGCTTTGCAGTCTGGCGCATTAATCCACAGCGCCACACCAGGACTCCCACTAGTCATTAGAGAGATGCAAATCACAACATGTTACCATATTGTGTTTGAACAACTGCCTCTTGGTCCAGGTGCAAATACCGCATGAGCACAATTAAGTTTTCAGAAATATGCATACTTTGCAATGTTGTCCACAGCTTGTCATGATCAACACAATTGAAAGCCTTTGCATAGTCAATAAAGCACAGGTGAATATGTTTCTGGTATTCTCTGCTTTCTGCCAAGATTCATCGGACATCAGTAATGATATCCCTAGTTCCACATCATCTTCTGAATCCAGCTTGAACCTCTAGAAGTTCTCTGTCAATTTATGCTTGCAGCCGTTTCTGTATCACCTTTAGCAAAACTTTACTCGCATGGGATATCAAAGAGATTGTCCTGTGATTTCCACATCCCATTGGGTCACCTCTCTTTGGAATGGGCACAAATACGAATCTCTCCCGATCAGTAGCCTAGATAGTTGTCTTCCAAATTTCTTGACATAGATGAGTGAGTGCCTCCAGTACCGCCGCACTTTCTTTAAAGATTTCAATTTTTAATTCCATCAATTCCTGGTGCCTTGTTCTTTGCCAATTCCTTCGATGCACATTGGACTTCTTCCTTCTGTATCACTGGCTTTTGATCATATGCTACCTCTTGAAGCAGTTGAACATTAACCATTTCCTTTTGGTACTGTAACTCTGTGTATTCCTTCCAACTTCTTTTGATGCTTTCTGCATCATTCAATAATTTGCCCAGAGTATCCTTCAATAACAAAAGTCGAGTCTTCAATTTTTTCTTCAGTTCCCCTAGCTTGAGAAATGCAGAGCATGTTCTTCCTTTTTGGTTTTCTGATTCAAGATCTTTGCACATTTTGTTGTAATATTTGACTTTGTCTTCCCAAGCTGAACTTTGAAATTTTCTGTTCAGCTCTTGTACCTCCTCATTTCTTCCATTTGCTTTAGCATTTCTGCACTGGAGAGCAAGTTTCAGTGTCTCTTCTGATATACGTTTTGATCTTTACTTTCTTTCTTGTCTTCTTAATGACTTTTTATTTTCTTCCTATATGATGTTCTTGATGTCATCCCACAACTCTTCTGGTCTTCAGTCTTTAGTGTTTAATGTATCAAATCTGTTCTTCAGATGATCTCTAAATTCAGGTGGGATATATTCAAGGTCATATTTTGGCTCTTGTGGACTTGTTTTCATTTTCTTCAGCTTCAGTTTCAATTTGCATATGAGCAATTGATGGCCATTACACAATCTTCCCCTGGCTTTGTTTTGACAGATGATACAGAGCTATTCCATCATCTCTTTCCACAGATGTAGTCAATTTGATTTCTGTGTATTCCATCTGGTGAGGTCCATGTGCATAATCGTCTCTTATGTTGTCTAAAGGAGGTATTTGAAATGAACAAATCATTGATTTTGCAGATTTCTATCATTCGATCTCTAGTATCATTTCTATCACCAAGGCCATATTTTGTAACTACTGATCCTTCCTCTTTGTTCTCAATCTTTGAATTCCAATCACCAGTAATGATCAGTACATCTTGATTGCATGTTTGATCAATTTCAGATAGAAGAAGTTGGTAGAATTCTTCTATTTCATCCTCACTGGCTTTAGTGGTTGATGTGTACATTTGAATAATAGTGGTATTAACTGGGCTTGCCTATAGGTGCATGGGTATTATCCTATCACAGACAGTGTTGTACCTCATGACTGATCTGGATATGTTCTTTTTGACAATATATGCAACACCATTCCTCTTCAATTTGTCATTCTTGGCATAGTAAACCATGTGGTTGTCAGATTCAAAATGGTCAATTCCAGTCCATTTCAGCTCACTAATGCCTAAGATATCAATGTTCATACATTCCATTTCATTTTTGACAATTTCCAATTTTCCTAGATTCATGCTTAGTGCATTCCATGTTCCGATTAATGTATGTTTACAGCTGTTTCTCTTCGTTTTGAGTTGTGACCCATCAGCAAATGAAGGTCTTTACTTCCAGGGGCTTTACTCCATTTGCATCATCATAGTAAACTATGCTTTGAGGAGGCAGCTCTTGCCTAGCTGAATTTTGAGTGCCTTCCAACCTGAGAGGCTCATTTTCTGGCACTATATCTGACAGTGTTTCTCTGCTATTCATAAGGTTTTCAGTGACTAAATATTCGCATGTAGTTCATCACTCCTTCTTCCTAGTCTGTCTTTATCTGGAAGCTCATCTGAAACCTATCCACCATGGTTGACCCTGATGGTATTTAAAATACCCATGGCATAGCTTCCAGAATCACAGTAACTCACTAGTCACCATAGTATGACAAACTGACAGTCGAGTGGTGGTAATAAAATATAGGGTAACCTTAAACAAACTTAATGCATCTTCACATCAAACCAAGAAAACTATGTTCAAGAAGATTATGGAAACATTAAAACTATGAAGAAACTGACAAGAAAAAGCACAAAACATATGAACTCATCACAGGAAAGCATACAGAACAAAGAAACCAGCAACGCCACACACACACACACACACACACACACACACAGATTAAGGACAACAATTAATCCATATATCAATAGTTATACTGAGTACCAATGGATTAGATGCACCAGTCAATAAACAGAGAGTAGCAGTATGTATAGAAAAACAGGATCCTTCAATATACTGTCTACAAGAAACAGACATTACACACAAAGCCAAAAATAGATTAAAAATTAAAGGATGGAAAAAATAAATATATAAAGCTAATTTCTATCAAAAACAAGCAGGAGAGGCAAGATTAATCTCTGAGAAAATAAGCTTTAAGGCAAAAACCAGCATAAGACACAAAGAAGTACATTATCTCATGGTTAAAGTATCAGTTGAACAAGAAGACATACCTATAATAAATATCTATACTGTCAACTAAATACATAAAGCTAATCCTAATAGATTTGAGGAAAGAAATAGACAATTCTACAATAATAGTGGGAGTTTTTAATAAACAACTTTGGGGAAAGGACAGAAAAACCAGAAAGAAGCTCAGCAAAGACAAAAAATATCTAAACAACACAATCAACCAACTTGACTTGTAGACAGCATCCAATCCAAAAGCAAAATACACATACTATTGTACTGCAAATGGAACATTCTCCAGAACAGACCATTTGTGAGACCAAAAAGCATCTCTCAATGAATTTAAAAGCATCAAAATACTAAAAAGCATCTTCACAGATCACAGTGTGATAAAATTAGAATTCAACAATGGGAAGATCAAGGAAATAAAATCAAAATACGTGAAAATGAATACCACCCTGATTAAAAGATATTAGGAAGAACAACAAATAAAAAAAGGACATTTTTTAAATTCCTAGGAAAAAATGAGAATGAAAACACAACATACCAAAGCCTTTGGGACACAGCAAAAGCAGTGCTGGCAGGACAATTTATAGCAATAAATGCACACTGGCAAAAAAAAAAAAAGGAGGAACCAAATTCATAGCATTAACACAACATTTATGACAATTTAAAAAAGATCAGCAAAGTAAACCTACAGTCAGAGGGAAAAGAGAAATAATAAAGATTAAAGCAGAAATAAATTAGATAGAAAACAATAAGACAAGAGGCTGGTGCTATGAAAGATTATTCAATTGGCAAAACAATAGCAGCTACAAGAAAAGAAAAGAGGAATATGACAAAAATAACATGCATAAGAAACCACATGTGTGATGTCACAAGAAAACCAATGGAAACAAAAATTACAGTGACAGTACTATGAAGAGCTGTACTCTAACAAATTTGAAAATCTAGAGGAAATAGACCTATTTTTAGAAAAGCACAACCTACCTAAACCTACCAGGAGCTCTGGTAGCATAGTGGTTACAAATCAGCCTGCAAACCTTAAGGTCAGCAATTCAAAACTACCAGATGCTCCGCAGGAGAAAGATGAAGCTTTCTGCTCCTGTAAAGATTTACAGCCTCGGAAACCCTGTACAGGGTTGCTATGAGTTAGTTCTGACTCCACAGCACATAACCACCACCACCACCACCATCTAAACACACAGAGTGAAGTAGAAAACTTGAACAGACATATAACAAAAGAAGAAATTCATCAGATCATCAACTCCCAAGCAAGCCCACATGGCATTACTGGTGAATTGTTAAAAAAAAAAAAAATTCAAAGAAGAGCTTATGGGAATTCTACTCAAAATATTCCAGAATATAGAAAAGAATGGAAGTCTTCTTAATATATTTCATGAAGCTAGCATATTCCCTATACCAAAACCAGGAAAGAACATCACTAAAAAACAAATTATAGACCAACATCCCTCATGAAAACATAGCTACAAAAATTCTGAACAAATCTTGGCCAATAGAATGCAATAACATATCAAAAAAATAATACATCATCACCCAGTGTGATTCATACCAGGATTCAAGGGTGGTTCAATATTAGAAAACAATCAACATATAACTTTAAAAATAAAAAGGGAAAGAACCAGATGATTATTATCAATTGATACAGAAAAGGCATTTGACAAAATCTAACAAACATTCCTCACAAAGAAACACTCAACAAATTCGGAATTCAAGGGAAAAGTCCTCAACATAACTACACTCATAGAAACAAAGCCAACAATAAATATCACTCTCAATGGAGAGACATTGAAACCATTCCCTTTGAACACAGGACTCTGCCAACCGTTTCCTTTATCACCACTCCTATTCAATATTGTATTGGGAGTCTTCGCCAGAGCTATAAAGGTAGAAAGGGAGATTAAAGGCAGCCAAATTGGTGAAGAAGGGGCAAAACAGTTTAAATTTGCAGATGGTATGATCCTTTAAATAGTAAATCCCAAAGATTCACCCAAAAAAACAAAAAGCAAAAAAAACTAGAACTCATTGGAAGATTCAGCAAAGTGGCATGGTAAAGGATCAACATACAAAAATCAGTTGGATTCCTCTATACTATAAAGGCAGCTCTGAAAAGGAAATTAGGAAAACAATATCATAATAGCCATCAAAAAGATGAAAATACCACCCCCTTCATACACAGAGTAGACAGGGATGGGCAACTTGGACATTGGCTACACAAAATGGGGGGCTACAAAGGCAAGAAGTGACTGGCTTACAAGCTTTCAAGAGGGAGCCTAGATCTAGAGGTCATGGAGGAAGGTAGAATCTCCACTGAGTAGTATCCTATCTGTCTAGGCGGGGCTGATGAAAGGAGATGCAGATAGGTCTCTTGTGATACAATAGTGAGTAATTGTTATTAGGACTGATTGTGAGGGTTGGAAATGTAAAGGCAGACATTTTGTAGCAAAAAAAAGTTGGAAATGTAAAGGTAGACATTTTGTAGGAGGTGAGTGATTAACTTTGCAGTCTAGGAGCGGAGGTCCCTGGGACCATCAAGTGAGAAGAGAAGAGAGTGGGACCCTACCCAGAGAAGCAGTGATGCCAGAGTTGGAGGCAGAGAGGACATGGAGAGATGGAGTGGCTGGGGACTTTAGACCCAGAGAGGGAGAGGGGCTGTGTGCTGACAAATGGTATAACCTTTGGTTGGTTGATGATGCATGGAGGGGATTGTAACCATGGCAATGAAACAATATACAATAGGATGAATGTAAAGCTAATGTTCTTCCATGTAAACTATCATAATTCACAATAAAACATTTAAAAAAAAAGATTAAAATATTAGGAATAAACCTTACCAGAGAAACAAAAGATCTAAACAAAGAAAACTACAAAACACTACTACAAGAAACCAAAAGAGATTTACAAAAATGGAACAATATACCATGCTTGTCAAAAGGGACTTAACATTGTGTGTGAAAATGTCAATACTACCCAAAGCAATCTACACATATAATGCAATTCCAGTCCAGATTCCAACAACATCCTTTAAAGGGATGGAAAAAAATATCATGAACTTTATATGGAATGGAAAGAAACCTCGGATAAGCAAAGCTCTGCTTAAGAAGAACAAAGTTGGAAGCATTGCATTCCTTGATTTCAAATTTTACTACACGGCCACAGTGGTCACAACAGCCTGGCATTGATATAATGAAAGATACAGAGATCAATGGAACACAACTGAGAACCCAGAAGTAAATTCATTCACACACAATCAATTGATCTTTGACAAAAGGCCAAAATACATTAAATGGAGGAGTCATAATCTCTTCAACAAATGGTGCTGGCAAAAGTGGAAATTGATTTGCAAAAGAATGAAACAAGGCCCATTTCTCATACCATATACTAACTCAACAAGGATTAAAGATCTAAACGTAAATCTCAGAACTATGAAGAGCATCAGACTCAAAGCAATCCTGTGCACAACAGAATGATACACAGCCGACCCGGCCCCATCACGTCAGTCATTGTTAGACTTCAGAGCATTGCTGCTGCCACCGTGCTCATCAATCTTGTGGGGCCTCTTGCTCTTTTTCACTAACTCTTAAGTTTTGTCTATCATACTATACACTTAATATCAGGAAGAACTAATCCCTGAAGAGGGCATTATGATGAATAAAGTGGAGGGTCAGCAAAAAAAAAAAGCCCCCAACAAGGTAGACTGGCACACGAGTAGCAGCAATGGGCTAGAGCTGAACAACACTTGTGAGGATGGCATGCTACCAGACAGTGTGTCATTCTGTTGTGCATACTGTCGCTATGACTCAGAACTGATTGAAGGCACCTTACAACAACTAGAGTAGACTGAGGACAAGCTGGTAAGTCAGTAAGTGACTTTCCCAAGATCACACAGCAGAGCCAAGTCCTGTGTGGAGGTCTGCTCCATGCTGCTCCCCAACATCACTGTAAAATCTTTCATCTCTGAGTTTGGGCATTGGCTACATGGGACTCCATCTCACAGGTTAGAGGTATTATCGTATATTCACATGTGGCTATGGATGCGAGACTGATCACCATTATGTAGGTAAGGAGACAGGGGAATCTCTGGAAAGCACAAACACTGGTCCAAGGTTTCAAACTGATTAAGACAGATGACTTGTGTGTGAAGCCAGCACTGTCTGTTCGCAGTTGGGGACCTGGCCAGATTCTTTGAGGGCTGAATTGGTATCACTGTGTACAGTTATGCAGGTGGCATAGGAGAGCTGGACATTGGGCAGTTCATAGGGAATGTGGGGAAGTTCTAATGTGAGTTCATCAGGGGGCCCAGCATATAACCTCACTTCATTGGAGATGAAACATGTAGAATTTGGAAACCTGCCAACCAAGAACCACATTCTTGAGGAAATTGCCAACCCAGATCATTTGAGTTGAGAAAATCAAGCTGAAAAGATGTTTTCCTGTTGTTTCCCCTTGTGAGAAGTAACACGTAATGACTAGTCAGAGTTCATCCTTTTTCAGGAGAATGAGACATAGTCTTAGCTTCCACCAACAAAGGCGCAGGACACTAGATGAAAAGAAGCCAAAAGTAACACAGGGTGACCCAGGGCAGGCCACTCCAGGCCAGGCTACCACTATGATCCCACCTGAGCAGCCCCACACACCTCTTCAGTTCATACCAGCCCCCAAGCCATGCCAGCCCATATCCTTGTAGGGTCCCTGGTAATGACTACAGGTAGGAAATAAGGACAGAAGTGATGAGGCAGAAGGACATTAGATACGACAGGGACCATTTAGGAGAGAAGGTGGTGGGCTCAGGGAAGAAGGGATCATGTGATCTTGTGATCTCCAGAGATGTGGGAAGGACGGTGTGGTGAGAAAGTTGATGGAAATGGTGCTGCTGCAGCTTCAGGACCAGCACTCACTGACGGCCCCTGCCCATCCCCATGGACGCTCAACATCACTGGGATCAATGCACTGGATTTGACCCAGAATGAGATGGTCATGACTAGTCCATCAGGTTATGTGCCTTGGGAGCTGGGAGGACACAGGTGGAGACCTGTTTTATGTCCCAAACTCCTTCATTACATAGGATGCTGAGTGCTATCTCAATCATTGGTCCTGGTTTAGATAAGAGTTTTAGGGAGGGATAATCCAGGGTCACAGCTAGAGTCAGCATTCTCCCCTAGGCCTTGTCTGAGTTGCAGCTAACCCTGAGTCCTACAGTCACCCAGTGGCTTTAGCCATTGTCATTGCCAGACCACTGCTGACCCTAGATGACCCAGTTTCTCCCAGGTCCTACAGCCATACTCAAATGAGGCTATTCCTGTTCATGGTCAGGAGACTTGGTCAACACCTGAGGGTGCCTTCCTGAAACCCTTCTACCGGGCACACTCAACACTGCCCTGAGGCCCAGGGGGAACACAGACCAAAAGAAGCAGACAGGAAAGGACATGGCTTCAAAAGTCACTGATGCCTCCTGAACAATATCCCCATACTTTCTCTGCAAACACCCAAGCACCAGATGGACGAGGATGGGCTCACTTATTCCATCCACCCAAGGAGAAGAGCAAGAAAAGGCTAGTGCAGGCTCTGGGTGAGTGCTGAGAGCCACTGACCTCACCACGGAGCCTCAGATGACCACAGTGGAGCTGAGATGCAAGTACGCTACACAGTCTTTCCTTCTCTAGAACCCAGGCCTGATCTCACAGGAATCCATCACCACCCTTCCACTTCCCTACTACCCTCCTCACATTGGCTGGGTGCAAAGTCACTTTCCCTGTATATGTAGGAACACCAGATATGAGTCTTTTATTCTGTTTGTACTTCACATCAGCCCACCTGTCGTGTAGCCTGCTACTCCTGTTACAGTGTTTAATGTCCAATGGCATGGTCCGGGCAGCAGCCTACCTGAGCTGTCCTTCCACACCTGCTTCTACCCTCACACTTAAATCTATATGCAACTTGAAATCTCAGGGCACCCATCAATGTGACCTTCCAGGTCAGTAGGTTTGCCCTGACTCAGCTGCAGATTGTTCCAGAAGGGAGGCCGGCTCCCACAGTGACTGAGACTTTCTTTGCTGCTGGCCCTGGACTGATGTCTGTCTGCTGCCCTAACTGCAAGGATGCAGGAACACTGTGGACTGCCCTCAGACACTGACCACCCAGGACAGAC
>NW_006408557.1:6068217-6080818 GCF_000296735.1 Chrysochloris asiatica
CTTTGTCACTACCCAGGAAGTACTGGACCTCCTGTTACTATGGTCAGTGCCCTGTCCTCCACTGCACAGTGGGACCCTGTCACCTACTAGGGATGAGATGTGGGACTATCCCTTCACCTCTGTTAGTCTCAGTTTGTTCCTCTGAGAAGTGGACTGGTAAAAGGACCAAAGTGTCAGAATATCTGTCTGAAAACCATGAACAAGTCTTATAAAGTTTGTTATAAGGGATCTAGTCTGCTACAGAGTGTGGGGTGGTTGCTTTTTCATTTCCCTCTACTCCATAATGAAGTTGTCTGCCCCATCATTCATTGATACCAGGCCCTTGAGCAAACCTATTTCTCCTAAGTAAAGGGCTTCTGATTCTTACTAGTAATATCTGCTGCTTGCTGAAGCCAGAACAGACCACTGAGATACATAGGGGAAGGTACCACTAAGGTCCATACATTAACACTCATCTATGAAACACCTCCTTTGGAAGACACCATTGTCAGTACTGAGCATCATTCAGTGAGCATGCACACAGGAAGCCCTGCCTTCTTGGGTCCCCATTCTTGTCAAGCATCAGCCAGGAACACCAGACTGCTTCAGCAGGTAGATGCTTCTTCTCTAGGTATAGATGAAACAGTTCAGAGTCAGCTGGGGACTCTGGAACCCAGGATAATCTAAAGGTGTGAGTACATTTTGGAAGGAAAAGGGCTACTTTCTCCACAGAAAGATGGGGGCTGTAGGGAACTGTGTCTGTCCTGGGGCAGAAGAACCCTGGGTACTCAGATCAAGGTCTCCCTGAAGGAATTAGCTCTTTGGCGCACCTTCTGGAGAAAGAAGTCACAAAGAGTTGTTGGGGAGCTTAGGCATATTACAGAGCAGAGGTTAGGCTCAGAGCAACCCCTGGGTGCATCTGTGTCCACAGAGACCCCATCCAGCTCTACTTGATTCCTCCCATATTCAGTGCCTAATGCGGGAGGTGTGGGCACAAACACCCTGATCCTCAATCCAGTTGTGGGGGCTGTGGTGCTTGTGGGGTCTGTGTTCCTTAGGAGAATAGTATCAGTGGGAGGAGAGGCCCTCCCGTGCATGTGAGAATCACACAGCATTCTGCCAAAGAAGCTGAGGGCTTGGGCAGGCTGGGCCAGGGGAACAACTCTGTGTCCCTCAGTGACAGGTAACATGGAGCAACCTGCGTGCCAGGCAGTGAGATGAACACAGAGATACACCCCTTCTGCTGTCAGAGAGTTTTCTCTCCTGTGGGAAGCAGTCAAGGCAAAGATAGGGACTTAAGTCAGGTTAACAAAAAAGGACAGTTGGCCTGATTGTTGAGGGAGAGCATTCTGGCACTAGGATCTGTGCTTGTCCCTGCTCCATGACCAGACCTCCCATTGCCTGGACAGACATTAGGAGCCTAGGCAGACAGAGGAGCCCGGACTCATGCAGGGCTGGTCTTGGAGGACAGTGTTTCAGAAAGAACAGACCTTTTGCTTTTCATCCCAAATCCCGGAGCCATCTCCTTCTTCTTGGACACCTGGTTCAACATCTACAGGGATAAGACTCTTGAGTTTCCAGAGTACAACATTCTTCAGATACCGGCAGAGTTCCCAAAATCAACATGCCCAGGTCACACCTGGAGCACCGTGTCATCATGCTCATATCACAGCTGGATGACCTGGAGGACACTGGGCACGAGCCAAAGGGTGAGGAGGGCTGGCTGTGCCTGCATGTGAGCTTGTGAGAGGGTTACGTGGCAGCATCACACAGAAGGACACCAGAGTAGGGTAGGGTCAGAGCTCAGAGTAATCTCATACTCCACTATGGGTGGACTATTATCTGGGAATATTAGCTGGGATGGAAATCTTGGGAATGGGCTTCATGGCAATGTAATGCTTTCAGTTGTTGGAAAGGCATGAGGTAAGCAGCCATGGTGGTCCACTTTCCTCCTCTTGTAGCTCCAGAGCCAGCTCCAACACTGGGGCTTGAGATAGCCCATGGTCGTCCATCTCCTGCTTTTGTCCAGGCACAAGATGTCAAATCAAATGTCCTACATCCTCCAGGGCACCTAATGACCTACAGCCTGCCGAGACTGTGGAACAATAGCCCAGGGTAACTTTTGATGTTCAGCCAGGGGCAGCACCTGATTTACATCCCAGGGTAGCTATTCACCTACAGCCCTGGCCAGCTCCCTATGTGCTGCCCTGAGCAGGTCCTCATATGCAGCTCTCAGTAGCTCCCCACCAGAACCCACTGATGCTCATGTACAACCAGGGAGCATCAACTGAAAACTCAGTCCATTTCCCCTAAGCTGAGTGGGTCATTTCTGGTATTCCTTCATTATTTTACTTCATTTTGTCCTTTATACATTATATGATCTTAATGGGTATCATTTAGAATTGAACAAAGTTTAGTTTCTATGTTTTGAAATGTTTGGTATAGTGACTTTATGTACTTGCAACAATCCTATACAACCATCACTTTAACTACTTCCAGCACAATTTCATCACCATATATAGAAACCTTGGATAAAGAAAGCAATTCTCTCCATGGCCCCTAACATTTGATCAGTTTCAAACTGAAGAAGTCAATAGAATTCTTCAATTTCATCATCTTTGGTTTTAGTGGTTGGTGCATAAATTTGAATAATAGTTGTATTAGTTGGTCTTCCTTTTAGGTGTATGGATACTATCTTATCGCAGACAGATGATGATGAATGTGATGCTATTTCTCTTCAATTTGTCATTCCCAGCATAGTAAACCATGTGATTGTCAGATTCAAAATGGTCAATACCAGTCCATTTTGGCTCACTAATACCTAGAATATGGATGTTTACGTATTCCATTTCATTTGACACTTTACAATTTTCTTAGATTCATACTTCATACATTTCATGTTCTCATTATTAATGTTTCTTTTCATACTGAGTTGTGCTCCATCAGCAAATGAAGGTCCCAGGGTTTTACTCCATTCACATCATCATGGTAAACTCTACTTTAAGGAGACAGTTCTTCCCCAGTTGCATATTGAGTGCCTTCATACCTGAGGGGCTTGTCTTCCAGCACTGTATCTGATAATATTCTGGTGTTCTTCATCATGTTTCAGTATTAAATATTCTGGTAATATGTAACAGTGTTCCATTACTATTCATAAAGTTTCCAGTGACTAAATATTCAGAAGTAGTCCATCTCTCCTTCTCCCTAGTTTGTCTTCATCTGGAAGTTCATTTGAAACCTATGCACCATGGGTGACCCTGCTGGTATATAAAATACTCATGACATAGCTTCTAGAATCGCAGTAACACATCTGCCACCACAGTAAGACAAACTGACAGATGAGTGATGGCGAAACCATACACAGGATCGCTATGAGTCAGAACCAACTCTACAGCATTATGCAATAAGAAGTCATTTGACAGAGTAGCAAGTCTCACCATCCTAACTTCTAAGGAACATTCTGGATGAACTTCTTCCAATTCCAATGAAGTTTAAAGTAACTGATAATTTTGCCCCCATTAGTAAACAGGGTGTTATTTATCTGTAACATGAAATGACAATATTAATATTCAAAATATCACCACCAATGAATTGGAAATTTGTGTGTGTGTCTATGTGTGTGTGTGTGAGTATAGTCAGAAGGAGAGAGTAAGAGAGACAGGAGAGAGAGCTTGAGAAAGAACACACAGGTCCTGTTTGGATATGCTCATCTACCACAGCATACCACCACTCCTCTGTCACTTTGTCACACTTTGGTTGTTTACATGTTGCTGTGATGCTGGAAGCTATGCCACCTGTATTTTGGATGCTGGAGGGGTCCCCCACAGAGGACAGGTTTCAACTGAGATTATACATTAAGACAAACTTGGAAGAAGGAAAGGCAGACTACTTCTGAATTACTAGCCATTAAAAACCTTATGACTAGCAGTGTAACACTGTCACATAGCACTGAAATACTGAATATTGAAACACAGAGACTGTAATTTCTCAAACATACAATCAAGATGTATTGATAATTACTGGTGATTGCAATGCAAAGGTTGAAAACAAAGAGGAAGGATCAGTCATTGGAAAATATGGCATTGGTGATAGAAATGATGCTGTAGCTAGCATGATAGAATTTTGCAAGACCAATGACTTCTTCATTAAAATACCTTTTTAAACAACATGAGACAATTCTACATGTGGACTTCACTAGATGGAATATACAAAAATTAAAGTGACTACATCTGTGTAAAGATGTGGTGGAAAACCTCCTTATCAGCTAAAACAAGAGAGAGACAGATTGCAGAACAGACCATCAATTGCTCACATGAAGTTCAGGCTGAAGCTGAAGAAAATTAAATCAAGTTCATGAGAGCCAAAATATAATCTTGAACATATCCCACCTGAATTTAGAGTTCATCTCAAGACCAGATTTGATGTATTAGACACTAGTGATCAAAAACCAAAAGCATTGTAGGATGACATCATGAACATCATACAGAGAGAAAGCAAAAGGCCATTAAAAAACACAATGAAGAAAGAAAAGACCAAAATGGATGTCATGAGACTCTGAAAGTTGCTTTGCAGTGTAGAAATTCTAATGCAAATAGAAGAAATGATGAAGTAAAAGAACTGAGCAGAAAATTGCAAAGAGCAGTTAAAGAATGCAAAGTCAAATATTACAATGAAATGTGCCAAGATCTGGAGTTAGATAACCAAAAGGGAAGAAAATTCTCAGTATTTCTCAGGGTCAAAGAACTGAGGGGAAAAAAATCATAAAGAAAGATGTGGATATGAATGTGGACACAGAAGGTTTCCCAGACAGAACTGGAGCTGGGAGGTAACAATGATGGAAATGGAAATATATAGACATTCCCCAGATGTACTAAAATGAGTGGGTTCAAATCACAGCTCAGTTATGGAGGAGACAGCCACATTAGTGAAGGTAGCAATATTGATACCACACCAATACTCACCATGGGCCAGACACAGAACTAGCCTCACCTACATAGCTCAGGTCATCCCTTCCGCTAAGACCTGTGTGTCCCAGAAGCCCATGATGCCTGACTACCCTACCGAAAATCTCAGATGCTCCCACCATCCTCCCATCACCAGCCCCCTCTGCCCTTCCATAACGTTCTCCACCACACCTGTTGTATATCAGACTCTCTCGGTTACACATTCATCCCTGTTTATATCCAGACTAGTATCCAAGCTCTATGAGGTCCTGGATTTTTGTGCTTTGATCCCTGTCATATCCCCCCTGCCCAGAACTGACCCTAGCACAGGCACATAATTGTTGCAGTTGTTTGTTGTCATCAAGTTGGGCCCCAACTTGTGGCAGCCCTATGTGTGTCAGAGTAGAACTATGCTCCATGGGGTTTTCAATGCCTATTATTTTGGGAGGTAGATCACCAAGCCTTTCTTCTGAGGTGTGTCTGGGTGGGTCTGAGCTGCCAACCTCTGGTTAACAGATGAATGCATGGCAGGTACCCAGTCAGTGGTCAGGGGGAGAAACGCGTGCATTCCCTCTACCGGGCCCTCTGTAGCCACACCTGTTGCCTGTGTTCGCGATGTTACATTGATGCCGGCTCAGCTCATTCTTTAGGATGGTCACCAGGTGCTGGCAATCATAAGTAAGACTTCTCTGGAATCTTCTCAGGCTCCTCAATGTCCTTGTGCAGGGCTTCCATCTGTTCACTGTAAAGCTTGATTTCATTGCAGCACTCATGGACATCTTTAATAGCTCCTTCCAGGCCAGCTGTCTGTGGGCAAACACACAACTGTAAGGAACACCATTGCACATCTCCCCTAGAACACAGACTTCTCCTGCAGAACCTAGGCTAGGGCATGAAGTTCATTCGCTTTTCTGTCAGGACGAGATGAGCAATGGATCATTCTAGAATCGCTAAGCCTCAGAGGAACATGAAACCTGGGCTCACGTCTCTTGCAGCAGCCACACTATCTGAGATCGGCTATTATGGGGCCTTGTCCCCAACATGGCCAACTTGGAAAAAAAAAAAAAAAAAAAAAAAAAAAAACAACCTCCTGTCCATGAAATAATATGTGTAACTCAAATTAAAATACAGTCTCCTTACTTTAATGAATTCATATAATGCTGATAGTCAAAAAGTAAGTAAAAGAACACATACTAAAGTAAAAGAACACATCTTATCTAAGATGCTATTTGTCACAAAATAATTAAGGATGGGGGGAGTTTCATGTTCTCATGCAGCCGCTGAGAACTTAAATTTTCTCCTGACCTTGATCACTAGAATTAGGGGGGGTGGGGTGGGGGGATGTGGGGGGGTGTGGGGTGTGTGTGTGTGTGTGTGTGTGTGTGTGTGTGTGTGTATAAAGTTTCCAAGGAATGGCTGGTAGGTTTGAGCCACCAACCTGATGGTTAGCAGTGTACACACTAACTAAATTTTCAGAGCTTCTAGCAATACGTGAGGGAGAGTTCCTGAGTGGTGTAAACAGCTAACACACTTGACTGCTGTGGTGTAGTGAATTGTCTAGCCACAGTCTGTAACTCCCGCTAAACAGCCTTTCTGCCCCGCTGGGTCTGGGGAGAGACGGTGGGTGAAGATAGTGATTGTATGACATAATTCAGCTGTGGATGTTAGCAGAGTTCACTGTAATTGCAAAAACTTGAAACTCTAGCATGTGTTTAAAATAAGCCATTTCAGAAGCAGGCGCCATCTCACTGCAATCAAAGAAGAGCTGGGAGCGGAGGGCACCCTTTGAACCCTGAGATCCCTGCACATTGAACTTCCTTGACTCAAGGACAGAAAGCTGTAACACTAGAGGAATAGCAGAGGAGCAGCCGCAGCAGCAGAACCAGGAACCAGAGCACAACCAGTGGGCTTCCCAGCCCACAGAGCCAAGAAAGGTGAGTGATTTAGGCTAAAGCTTGCTTGTAGAGTGGGTGCCTCCAGGCACTTATGTGGGGGAGCTAGGTTTGCTGACTCAAGGAACTAGAACCAAGAGCATTCAGGCTGAGGCTTATGGTGAAGTGGTGTATCCTATTGGCATTTATCAGCGGCTGATTGGAACAATTGTGTCCCCAAATTGTAACCTGTTACCTTCCCTAAAAAGATCAATAATAGTATGTCTGAGTTCTCTGTGGCCATTGACACAGATTATTGAACCCAAATGAGGCGTTAGAGAGGGATGGGAGAGGACTGGTTTGGTGTCACATTTTTTTTTTCAACTACCAGCCAAGAGGTTGGTGTTTCAAGGCCACCCACAGGTACCTGGGGAGAAAGAATTGACAATCTACTTCTGAAAATCACCATTGAAAACTCTATGAAGTACAGTTCTACTCTAACACATATGGGGTTAGCCATGAGTCAGGTCCAACTCAGTGGCAAATGCTGTTCCAAGTCATAGTGACCCTATGTGTCAGAGGAGAGTTGTGCTCCACGGAGTTTTGAGAGGCTGACTTTTACACACTAGAACAAAATCTGGGTCTGTGCCATTCTCACAACCATTGCTATATTGGAGCCCACCTTTGCAGCCACTGTTTCAATTCATCTCATTGAAGGTCTTTCTCCTTTCCACTGACCCTCTACTGCACCAAGAATGTCTTTCTCGGGGACTGGACCCTCTTGATAACACTTCCAAAGTCAAATGAAGTCTTGCCATTCTTGCTTCTGAAAAGCATGCTGCCTATACGTTTGTTTCCAAGACATATTTGTTTGTTCTTCTGGCAGTCAAGGAATATTCAATATTTTTCACCAACATCATAATTCAAAGGTATCAATTCCTGTCCAGTCTTCTTTATTCCTTGTCCAGCTCTCACATGCAAATGTTGTTGTTACTAAGTGCCATTCTGACTCATAGCAACTCTGTATAGGATTTCTAAGGAATGACTGATGGGTTTGAAGCACAAACTGTGTGGTTAGCAGTTCTGTACCTACACATGAGGTGATTGAAAAGACCAAGGCATGGGTCAGATGCACCTTAGTTCTCAAAACAGCATATTTGCTTTATAACACTTGAAAGAGGTTTTTTGTGGCAGATTTGCCCAATGCACATATATGTTTTTATTTCTTGACTTCTGCTTCCATAGGTGTTGATTGTGAGCCAAATAAAATGATATCCTTGACAATTTAAATATTTCTTTCTGTGTGTCAATATATTATTTATTAGTTTAGTTGTAAGGATTTTTGTTTTCTTCATTGTAATTCAGTGACTTATGTAATATGGTCCTTCCAGCCATAGTCCTCCATTTTGTGATGTGTTGTAAATCCTACCCTCTATGCCAGTGGTTATGGTTCCATTCTGGAGAGCATTTTCTGTTACGTTAATGAGGCAGGATTAGGGTGTGATGTATCTTGAGCCACTACTTACTAAGAGTGTGACTCAAGTCACCACCTTACTGAAGTCATACCTTGTTTGAGTTACAACTTTGATCTCATAAGGGATAATAGAAAGAAATTTTAGTGTTCCAGAATTCCTATTTTTTGCAATGTTACCTGTAATTTGTTATTATCCACAGTCAAATGCTTGTGCCTAGCCAACAAAACATAGGTAAACATCTCTCTGGTACTCTGCTTTCAGCCAAGAGCCATTCGATATCAATGATATTCTTATTTCACATTTTTTCTGAATCTGACATGTCCTTTTCTGAATCTGGCTTGAATTTCTGGCAGTTCCCTGTTGATGGACTGCTGCAATCATTTTTTAATTGTCTTCAGCAAAATTTTACTTATATGTAATATTAATAACATTAGTTAATAATACTAAGGGATACAAATATAGACCTCTTCCAACTGGTTGGCAAAGATGAGTGAGAACTTCCAGCACTGCATCCTTTAGTTGCAGCATCTCAATTGGTATTCCATCAATTCCTGAAGCATTGTTTTTCACTAATGTGTTCATTATATAACTTGAACTTTTTTCTTCAGTATCATTAGCTCTTGACCATAGGTTACTTCCTAAAATGTCCGAACATCAACCAGTTCTTTCAGGTACAATGATTTCTGTGTATTTCTTCCATCTTCTTCTGAAACTTCTAAGTCATTCAATATTTTTTCCAGAGACTGCTTCAATATTGTAACTTGATGCTTGAAATTTTTCTTCAGCTCTTTCAGCATGAAAAATGCTTGATCCTGTTCTTCCCTTTTGGTTTTCTCACTCCAGGTCTTTGCACATTTCAATATAGTACTTTATACATTGTCCTCCTGAATCACCCTTTGAAGTCTTCTCAACTCCTTTACCATTTTATCTGTTCACTTTAGCTACTCTATGTTCAAGAACTAGTTTCAAAATCTATTCTAATATCCATTTTTTTAATTTTTCTTCTGTCTAATTACCTTTGGCCCTCTTCATATATGATGTCCTTGATATCATTCCACAATTTATTTTGCCGTCTGTCATTAGTGTTTAATGTGTCAAATCCAGTCATGATATGGTCTCTAAATTCAGATAAGATATACTTAAGACTATACTTGGGTTCCCAGGGACTTGTTTTCATTGTCTTCAGCTTCAAGTTGAACTTGCATATGAGCAATTTATGGTCTGTTCTGCATATGGACCCTAGCCTTGTTATGACTGATGATACTGAGCTTCTCCATCATCTGTTTCCACAGATGTAGTTGCTTTGATTCCTGTGTAATTCTTCTGGCAAGATCCACATTTTTAGTCAAAATTTATATTCTTGAAAAAAATGTATTTCCAATAAATAAGTCACTGGTCTTGCAAAATTCTATCATACTATGACCGGCATTTCTATCAACAAGGCCATATTTTCCATCTACTGATTCTTCTTTTTTGCTTCCAACTTTCACATTCCAAAAAAGAGTGATTATCAATGCATCTTGATTGAATGTTTGATCAATTTCCGATTGCAGAAGTTGACACAAACCTTTAATTTCTTCATCACTGGCAGTGGTAGTTGGTGCATAAATTTGAATAATAGCTGTATTCCTTACAGGCATATAAGAGATAAAATCCTTTCACTGACTGTGCTTCTGGATAGATTTGGAAATGTTCTTCTTTAGGATGCATGTGATGCCACAACTCTTCAATTTGCCATTCCTGAGACAGAAGACCGTATGACTGTCCAATCCAAAAAAGCCATTGCCAACACATTTCCGCAAGTGTCCTGGGTATCAATTTTCAAATATTCCATTTCATTTTTGACCATTTATAATTTTCCTTGATTCATACTTCACACATTTCATAATCTGATTATTAAGAGATGTTTACAGCTGTTTCTTCCTCTTTTGAATCATGCCACATTTGTAAACAAAGGTCCCAAAAGTTTTCCTCCAGCCATGTCATTAAGCTGGACTCTACTTTGAGTAAGTAGCTCTTCCCAGCTGTAGTATGAGTAACTTTCAACCAAGTGGTGTATCCACCAACACTATATCAGCCATTGTTCTGCTGATGGAATAAGCCAATGAAATAAGGTTTACGTTGGTGATTGTTTTGAGCGGGGAGGTAGGGTGGGGGTGTGTAGTGGGTCACCAAGTTCTTTTTCAATCTTAGTCTGGAAGCTCCACTGAAACCTGTCTGCCATGGGTGGCCCTGCTGGTATTTGAAGTAGCAATGAAACAGTTACAGCATCACAGTAAAGCACAAGTCATCCCAGTACGACAAACTGACAGACAAGTGAATGTCAGCTTCATGAGCACACATAAATGCATTTATTTACAAAGTTCATATGTGTAGCTGTGGTGCTATATATATATACACATACACACAAAATCTTATTTACTCCAACAGGACAGGATCTGACACATATAATCTTGAAAAAAATTAAACAAGAAACTCATTTCTACATACAGTAGCATTTCTCAAACTTGAGTCTACATTAGATCCCCTCATGGATTCTGTTAATCTGCAGATTCTGACTCTGTTAGTCTGGGATTGGACCTGAGATTCTGTAATCCTAACAAGCTCCCAGATGGAACAGATGGTGCTGGTCCACAGGCTTCACTTTGAATAATCAGAGGCTGGACAGCTATGTGTATTCAACTTCATGTACTGGGCATTTCAAACATCCAGAACTCCATGTGCATGTCAGGTGATCTGGACGACGCTCATTCTCATTGTCACCAGATTCTTCATTGTGTAGGGCTTTGGACCCCACTTTGAAATAATGAAGTTTCCTCAATTGGAGCTATTTGAAAGCATAGCTTACAAACCATGCTTGCTTATCTGCATGGTTTCTGCTGACAAATTGGAGCTTAAGTCTTATTGGTTCTCCTTTGCAGGTAACTTATCTTTATCATGAGCTACTCTCAAATTCTTTCCTTGTCTATGGTTTTGGAGGTTTGATTATGATTTGCCTGGGTGATTTTCTTTTGTAGCCTGTCCTGTTTGAGGTTTGTTCACCTTCTTGAATGTCTATCCTCTCGTTTTTAATGACGTTACGGATTTTTTCTCGTTTCACTTGCTTTGGACATGTTATCAGTCCTTGAATAAGGACATCATGCTTGGTAAAGTAGAGGGTCAGTGAGAAAGAGGAAGTGCCTCAGTGAGAAGGACTGTAGCAATGGGTTCAAACATAAAGAAAGATTGTGAGGTTGCTAAAGGTCAAGCATGTCTCATTCTTCGTTCTGTTGTACATCAGGTCACATGAGTCAGAACGACTCTTTATAGCGCCTAACAAGCACCGAGGTAGGAGCTCACACCTGGATGAGTGCCCCTTTGTTCAGCAACTGCCCAGAGTCTCCACTGACACATGTGATATAACACCAACCCTACAGCCATGCGTAAGGAGCTCTGGTAGCATAGTGGTTATGAATCAGGCTGCTAACCTCAAGGTCAGCAGTTCAAAACTATCAGCTGTTCCGTGGGAGAAAGATGAGGCTTTCTGCTCCTGTAAAGATTTATAGCCTCAGAAACCCCATCCAGGGTCACTATGAGTCAGAACCGACTCCATGGTACATAACAACAACAGCCAGGCTTGCACGTTGATTCATCCTTTCAGACTCTGTTGCCAAGCTCTGTGTTAGGTTTAGAAAATGCCATATGGAGGACAGTGGGGTGGGGGCGGGGCGTCCTGCAGTCTGCCGCTCACAGGCTGGTGGGGGAAGTGAAACCAACATAGACCAGTGATGGAAATGTCCACACAGAAATTCACAGCAGTCTTCCTCTGGACAAAGTTCAGGATTTGCAGCAGGACCAGTAATCTGCCTGCCCCTTTCCAGTGTTTTTCTCCCCATCCCCCTGTCCCTAGCAAGCCTGGACAATTTGGGGGTTTTGACAAAAGGACCCCCCTCCTCTCCTGAATCCTCAGGCAGTTTCCAATATTTGTCCCTTGGCTTACCAGTTTATGGAAGTTTCTGTCCTTTAGTACTCAGATGGGCTCCATCTTCTCCTAAAAGCTTCTCTGATATCCCCCAGCACCCTGGGTTCCCATGAACTTTGTGATGCTCTGGGCATGTCTCTATAACCCCTCCCTCACATTCCCACATCCAAGCAGGTGGGTCTGGGTCCCATTCTCCTGTTCTTGGTAGCTGTTGTTGATTTGCCCTTAATTCATGGTCCTGTGCCACCCTCACTGCATGGTATGTTTGAGTCCATTTTGTTTTTGAGTGCCTTTTCTTACTGAGTATAGGACAATATGTATAGGACAACCAGCGCTGTATAGGACAATATGTATAGGACAGCCAGCGGTGTA
>NW_006408557.1:6092708-6093305 GCF_000296735.1 Chrysochloris asiatica
GAGTGCCTCCTGTGCCACCTCACCTTCTTGAAAGATTTCAATTTTTATTCCATCAATTCCTGGTGCCTTGTTCTTTGCCAATTCCTTCAATGCACCTTAGACTTCTTCCTTCAGTATCAGTGGTTCTTGATCATATGCTACCTCTTGAAGCAGTTGAACATCAACAATTTCCTTTTGGTACAGTGACTCTGTGTATTCCCCTTCCATATTCTCTTGATGCTTTCTGCATCGATCAATAATTTTCCCAGAGTATCCTTCAATAACGAAAGTTGAGGCTTGAATTTTTTCTTCAGTTCCCCTAGCTTGAGAAATGCTGAGCATTTTCTTCCTTTTTGGTTGTCTGACTCCAGTTCTTTGCACATTTTGTTGTAATATATGACTTCTTGTCTTCCCAAACTGACCTTTGAAATTATCTGTTCAGCTCTTGTACCTCCTCATTTCTTCCATTTGCTTTAGCATTTCTGCACTGGAGAGCAAGTTTCAGTGTCTCTTCTGACATCCATTTTGATCTTTTCTTTCTTTCTTGTCTTTTTAAAGACTTTTTGCTTTCCTCCTTTATGATGTTCTTGATGTCATCACACAACTCTTCTGGTATTC
>NW_006408557.1:6093405-6101906 GCF_000296735.1 Chrysochloris asiatica
TGTATAGAACAATATGTATAGGACAACCAGCACTGTATAGGACAGCCAGCACTGTATAGAACAATATGTATAGGATATGTGTGCTTCATGCAAAAAAAATACACACACAAAAAGCAAGCAAGCAACAAACCACTGATTTGTGAGTTTTTTGGGGTTTTTTTAAAGGATCATACTTGCCCTTTAGGCTTTTCCTAGTCTCTAATTTTCCAATTTATGGCAGCTCTTGGTTATTCTATTGACAGTTTAACATTTTACTAGCTGAAAGTACATGAGGAGGGGTTGTACTTAGTGCCCAGTGTTTTCAGAGGGGCAGTTCTAGATCCAAGGTGGCCTGCTTGCAGTACTGGGTTGTTGCTAGGTGGGAGTAAAGAGTTTTGTAAGGTTTGCTGTGGACACTGGCTAAGGCAGGGAAGTCTGTGGTTTCAGGAAGGGTCTCAGACCCTATACAGTTGGAATTGAATCTTGTTGTGATATTAATGGGCAATCACTTGGCCTATTGCCTCAGTTTCCTATCTGTAAAGTGCCAATAACAATAGCCCCTACATCATAACATTGTTGAGCGGCTTGGTGAGTTGGCACCTGTTAGAACTTGGTAGCACATTATCCTCACCCGAGGCTGTGCAGCCTCATACCCAAGGAGGGAAGAGATATTCTCATAGCTCATGTTTTCCTTATTCTTTATGATGGAATATATTTCAAACATATATAAAACTGAGAGAATAGTCTAATTAGCTCCATGTCTACATTCACATTTTCATCAATTATCAACCTACAGCCCCTCTTAAATCATTTACGTTACCATACATCCCTACCCCCATCATTCTGAAGCAAATCCCACACACTGTATCCTCTTATCTGTAAATATTTCCATGTTTCTCAAAGATGAGATCTCCTTTCTAGAGCAGAACCTTATCTAGGTTACTTATCTTGGTCATGTGTTGCTGTTGGTTGTTAGGTGCTGTTGAGTTGGCTTTGACTCATAGTGACCCTGTGTGTACAACAGAACAAAGCACTGCCCGGTCCTGCACCACCCTCACAGTCGTTGCTATGTTGGAGCCCATGTAGCAGCCACTGTATCAACCCATCTTGTTGACAGTTTTCTTCTTTTTCACTGATCCACTACGATACCAAACATGATGTCCTTCCAGGACTGGTGCCTCCTGGAAATATGTACAAAGTCTGTGAGATGATGTCTCTGTACCAGAAGTCACCATACCAGAAAGAATTGGTCAATGTTCAACCATTTCAGGAGAGAGGATATGACCAAGAACTGATGGTACTGGAGAAGAAGTCCAACAAGGATCCAGGAACTGACAGGATACTGGCTTCTCTTCCAAAAAGCATTCTGGCTGTACTTCTTCCAAGACAGATTTGTTCATTCTTCTGGCAGTCCATGGTATTCAACATTTTTCACTAAAATCATAACTCAAAGGCATCTATTCTTCAGTCTTCTTAATTCACTGTGTAGCATTTGGCATGCACATGAGGTCATTGAAAATACTATGACATATCAGGAGCGCCTTTAGTTCTCAAAGGGATATATTTATTTTTCAACTCTTGAAAGAGGTCTTGCACAACAAATTTGCACAATGCAATATGTCATTTGATTTCTTGATTGCTGCTCCCATGGGCACTGACTGTGGATCCAAGACCTTGACAACTTCAGTCTTTTCTCAGTTTATCATGATGCCGTTTATTGGTCCTATTGTGAGCATTTTTGTTTTCATTGGGGTGTAATCCATACAAAAGGCTACATAGTCTTTGATCTTCACCAGTAATTACTAAATGTTCTCTTTGCTTTCAGCAAGCAAAGTTGTGTCATCTGCATATTGCAGGTTATTAATGAGCCTTCCTGATGCCCCTTTATTCTTCACTTAGTCCATTTTTTTGGATTACTTGCTCAGCAAATAATTAATACAGGCTAAATGATACAACCCAAATGCACATCTTTCCTGATTTAAAACTATTCAGTAGTCCCTTATTTTATTTGAACAACTGCCTCTTGATCTACATACAGGTGCCTCATGAGCACATTTAAGTGTTCTGGAACTCCCATTCTTTACAGTGCTATCCATAGTTGGTTTTAATCCACAGTCAAATGCCTTGGCATAGTCAATAAAACATAGATAAACATCTTTCTGGTATTCTAATATTCCCAAGATCTTTCGTCAGCAACAGTATCCCTTGTTCCAGGTCCTCTTCTGAATCTAGCTTGAATTTCTAATAGCTTCCTGTTGATGCATTGCTATAACCATTTTTAAATTGTCTTCAGTAAAATTTTTCTTGTGTGTGATATTGATATTGCTCGATAACTTCCACATTTCCATTGGGTCACCTCTCTTTGGAATGGATATGAAAATGAATCTCCTTGAGTCACTTGGCCAGGTAACTATCTCCCAAGGATCTTGATCTAGATGAGTGAACACCTGCAGTGCTGTAGCCATTGGTTGAAGCATTTCTATCACTACCCTGTCAGTTCCTGGATCCTTGTTGGACTTCTTCTCCAGTACCATCAGTTCTAGATCATATGCTACCTCCTGAAATGGTTAAAGATGGCCCAATTCTTTCTGGTACAGCGATTCCCATCTTCTTTTGATGGTTCTTGTGGCATTCAGTATTTTGCCCATACAATCCTTCAGTATTTCAGCTTGATAATTGAATTTTTTTTTCTTCAGTTCTTTCAGCTTGAGAAATGCTGAGTGTGTTCTTTCCTTTTGGTTTTATAACTCCAGGGCTTTGCACATTTCGCTATAATACTTTACTTTGTCTTTTCCAGCTGCCCTTTAAAATTTTCCCTGTTCAGCTCTTTATTTTTAACATTTCTTGCAATCACTTTAGCTTCTCTAATTCAAGAGCAAATTTCAGTGTCTCTTCAAACAAAAAACAAACAGCAATGCCATTGAGTCTCTTAATACTCTTAGCAACCCTGTATAGGCTTTCCAAGACTCAATTACTGTGGGAGCTGACAGCCTCATTGTTCCCCCAAGTAGAAGCTGGTTTGAACCACCAACCTTGAGGTTAATAATCCAGTGCTTGTCCTACAGGGTCACACCAGGATTCCCAGAGTCTCTTAGGACCCTGAATTCAAGGTCTTTGTAAAAGTGGACACTGAGGAAATCAAGTGTTCTTGACTGATTACCCAGTGCTGCCATGTTGATTCCAAATCAAAGAACTGCTCCAAGGGATTTCCGAGGCTGTAATCTTCACGGAAGGAGCTCTGGTAGCGCAGTGGATTACCAGCTGAGCTGCTAACCACAGGGTCTTCAGTTTGAATCTTCCAGCTGTTCTTCAGGAGAAAGATGGGGCTTTCTGCTCCCATAAAGATTTACAGTCTTGGAAACCCGATACAGGGTCGCTATGAGTCGAACTAACTCCATGGCACAGAACAACAATCTTTCTAGAAGCCGACCAAACATTTAACCGTTATACAACCAGTTCTTCTTAATGGTGTATTACCGGAAATTGACACTAGATGTCGCTGTGTGTCTTTAATGAGATCTGGGGGTGGTTCCGACTGCAATCAGTAAGGCTTTTCAACTCCTTGTCACAAAACTATAAAAATTAATGCAATTTAAACCACTGCCATCAAGTCACTTATGACTCATAGTGACCCTATAGGACAGTAGAATTGCTCTATAGGGTTTCCAAGGCAGTAAATCTTTATGGAAACAAATTGACATGGTCTTTCTCATATTAGCAGATGGTGGGTTTGAACCGTTGACCTTTCAGTTAACAACCCAACACTAACCCACTGTGCCACCAAGGCTTCTTGATGGAATTTAGGGAACCAGGATGGCCTGTCCTTTTCTCTTGCACCTGTAAGAAATGCCATTCCCAGTCTATGTTCAGCTATGGCCAGCTCCAGTCTCGGACCACTGTTCCTTCCATCCTGTTGATCGGCATTCTCAAACATGAGCCTGCATCATTTTCTGGAGGGTTTGTTAAAACAGAAACTACTGGGCCCCACCCTCCAAGGTTCCTGATCACTAAGTTGGGTTGGACCCAAGAACATACATTTCTAACAAGTTGCCAAGTAATGTTGATAAGATGCTGCTGGTCCAGGGAGCACACCGTAAGGATGCCTGCTGTGGAGGATTCTGGAAGCATCAGATGCCCTAACAACAGACAGAACCAGCTGCCACAGCCCTGCCTGGCTGTGGAGTCCTCAAGCTGCAAAGAGCTCTTCCAGAACCACCAGGTGTCTCTAATCATGGGGACGTGCTGAGGGGTGGGACCACCAAACCTTCCTTACAGCTTTAAGCTACTCCATTGAGAATCCACTACAATCTTTCAAAAGCAGCAAAAAGTCAGCCATAAACATCTCTCATAACAAGCTTCTGGAGGTCCTAGGTTTGTGATCAAGGGTCAGATGTAGGACATGCTGACCCAATAGGGGGCACACTTCTATTGCTGCCAAGTGTCTTCAAGTCGGTTCCAACTCACAGCGACTCTATATAGATAGGCCTTCCAAGGAGCAGTTGGTGGGTTTGAACCACCAGCAGTCCAGAGCTGATCGTACAGAGCCACACCAGCACTTCTGTACTTTGTTGTTGTTGTTAAGTGTCATTGAGTCCGTTCCGACTCATAGCGACCCTGTATAGTAGATGTGCTCAAATTTTGACCCTTACTAAGTCAGAAAGACTGGAGTGAGTTCAGTTATCTGAGTTTTCACTGGAGCTGTGCAGTGGACAGAGTTTTGACCCCATGACTTCTGGTATGCTCATTATGATGTTGCTACATGTCAAAAATGAACATTACAAATGTGAATACGGTGCACGTCAGTTGATCTTAAAAACACGAGGAGATTATTCTGAATTATCCTAATCACCTGAGCCCTTAAAAGCAGAAGAGGAAGGCAGAAAAGGAAATCAGAGAAATCACACACATGAGAAGGGTTCAATGTGCTGGCTTTAAAGATGGAGTGGATCATCAGTCAAGGAAAGTGGGCAATCTCAAGAAGTTGAGAGAGACCCTAGCCAACAACCAGCACAAAAAATGTCCCAAGCTCTTCAAGCCAAACAGAACTGAATTCTCAACACAATCTTACTGAGTCTTGAAGTGTATTCTCCCTCAGAGCCTCCAGATGAGGGTCCAGGTCAGCTAACACCTTCATTTGGGCCTGTGAGAATCCAAACTGATAAATCAGCCACTCCTGCTCAGTCATCTGACCTACAGAACTGTGAGCTAATAAATGGCTATTTGTTCTCTTAACTCCTGGTGTGGTGCTGTAGACTAAGCACTGGACTGCTAGCCAAAAAATTACCAGTTCAAATCTACCAGTAGTTCTTCTGGAACTGACTGAGTGGCACTTCATTTCCACAAACAATGAGTTTGTGGAAATTAATTGCAGCAGCAACAGAAAATGAATTTCAGTTCCATTTGCTGTCAAGTCAATTGTGAATCACAGTGACCCTATGTGTCAGAGAAGTAGATGGTACTGAAGGAAGCCATCTTATGTGCTTTTCTGTATGTACATTGTTAAGTGCTGAAAATTAGGCTGCAGGACTTGACACAACACCATCGAAATGTTTCAACAAACAGATGCAACAAATGGGCCCTCAGTGAGACACAATGACACCCATGGCTGCCACAAACGGCTCAAACGATGGTGTGAGGACAGTGGAGGGTAAGGCAGTACTTCGTTCTATTGGACATGGGGTTGCTATGAGTTGGGGTTTTAGATGATAGGATGTGAGGTTTTCAGGGCTCAGAGAGAGAGAGAGTGTGTGTGTGTGTGTGTGTGTGTGTGTGTAGAAGTTTTGCTTTTAAAAAATAAGAAGCTACAAGAAACAGTATGACCAGGGTTGAACCAAGGGGAGCAGGGCTGGAGGGCCACTGCCCCTCCTTCCATTCCCCCCATTCCATCTGCCCTACAGCCAGGCTCCTACTTTCCTTCCCTTGTACATACTTCTTAAAACATTTTCTTAGCTAATGAAATATTGAAGTATAAGATTCCTTTTATTTTTCAAACCAATGGGACTGTGTCTGATGTTCTCCCTTTGGTCCCTGGGGGCAGTGGCAGGCAGAATAGGGGCTAGCAGCAGATGTGCCTGTGAGTGTGAGAGAGAGAAAGCATGAGAACGTGCATGTGCATCCCTTTCTGTGGTGGGCCCCAGCACAGCGCTGCCTGAACTCCTGTGGGTTTGACTGGCTCCCCTCTCACCCCCATGCTTTCCCCACCACAGGGCTAAAGTTAAATTTGACCCTGGCTCTGGCTGGTTGGCTGAACCCCACCCTGAGGACCATTGTTGGCAGTTGTCCCAAGAATCTCTTATCATTCCTTTTCTCGCTAAGAAAAATAAAAGGACTGCTAACCCGAAGGTCAGCAGTTGAAACCCACCAACCACTCCTTGGAAACTCTGTACAGAGTCTATATAAGTCAGAAGTGACTTGAAGGCACTAAGCAACAAACAAGAAAGAGGCTGATAATGACACAATCATCCTTTTCCAGGTGTCTGGTAGTGTAGTGGTTACGAATCGGGCTGCAAACTGCAAGATAAGCAGTTCGAAACTACCAGCTGCTCCGCAGGAGAAAGA
Organism: Chrysochloris asiatica; assembly: GCF_000296735.1. NCBI lineage: Eukaryota > Metazoa > Chordata > Mammalia > Afrosoricida > Chrysochloridae > Chrysochloris > Chrysochloris asiatica. The sequence goes on from NW_006408557.1 coordinate 6,099,943, forward strand.
TGAGGCTTTCTGCCCCCGTAAAGATTTACAGCCTCGGAAATGCTGTTCAGGGTCGCTATCGGTCGGAACTGACTTGACGGCACTTAACAACAATCAAATTCCAAAGAAGTGATTGGAAGGGCCTGAGAAGGAAAGCTATAAGCACAGATCCAATCACACATAGGATAAAAATTCCAATAGTTTTTTCCTCATCTGTTGCTAAGGTGCTTGGTTCTTCTGAGGAAGCTAAAGCCACATTGGGGTGAGGCCCTCTCTTCATCCGGTGACTAACATCCTGCCTGGCAGCCACCTGCCCAGCACTGCAGCACCACAGACTGTGTCATCTGAGCTTGCCTGCATCTATTCAGCCGTCATGGAGGACAAGGTCAATGCCCTCATTAAGGTAGCTGCTGTGAATGTTGAACCTTTGTGGCCCTGACTTGTTCATAAAGGCCCTGGCCATCGTCAACATCAGGAGCCTCATCTGCCAATGCACCACCAGCAGGAGGACCTGCCCCCTCCACCGCTGCTGCCTCAACTAAGGAGAAGAAAAGTGGAAGTAAAGACAGAAGCATCTGAAGAAGTCTGATGATGATATGGGCTTTGGTCTTTCTGACTAACCCTCTTTTGTAGCATATTTAATAAACAGCTGAACTCTTTTAAAAAAAAAAAAAAAGTCCCAATACCGCATTGTTAGTGAGTCAATTCTGACTCATAGCAGCCCATGAGGACAGAGAACGGCCACCAGGGTCTCAAAGCTATACATCTTTACAGAGCTGACTGCCACATCTTTCTCCCTCGGAGCACCTGGTGACCACCAACCTTTCCATTAGCAGCTGATTGTTTACCCACTGCACTGCCTAAAAATCCCAATATGTGTCCATTTCCTCTTATTCTTAAAAATGAGTTAAACTCTGGCAAGATGAGTCACTTGTGTTAGAAGTCAGGACAGCAATACCCTTGCCGGGGGAGGGTGGTAACTGAAAAGGAATGAGGGGAACTCTAGAGCACCAGGAATTGCCATGAGTAACTGCTTGGGTTTGCCCAGAACTCTCTTAGTTTGAAGGAGTTCTGGTAGTGTAGTGGTTACAAATTGGGCTGTGAACCTCAAGGACAGCAGTTCAAAACTACCAGCTGTTCCACAGGAGAAAGATGAGGCTTTTTGCTCCTATAAAGATTTACAGCCTTGGAAACCCTGTACAGAGTCACTATGAGTTGGAACAGAATCCACAGCACATAACCCATGGTACTTTCAACATTCTCCTCCAACACCATAACTCAAAAGCATCAACTCTTCTACAGTCTTCCTTATTCAATGTCCAGCTTTTGCATGCATATGAGGTCATTGAAGATACCATCAATTCTTTTACAGTCCTCCTTATTCACTATCCAGCTTTCGCATGCATATGAGGTTATTGAAACTACCATGGCTTGGGTCAGGCACACCTTACTCTTCAAGCTAACATCTTTATTCTTCAACACTTATTAAAAAGGTCTTGTGCAGCAGATTTGCCTAATGCAATATGTCGTTTGATTTCTTGACTTCTGCTTCCGTGAGTGTTGATTGTTGATTCAAGAAGAATGGAAGTCTTTGACAAATTCAATCTTTTCTCCATTGATGAGAATATTGTTTATTTGTCAACTAGTGAGGATTTTTGAGAAGCAATCCATGCCAAAAGCTGTGCTCTTTGATCTTCATCAGTAAATGTTTTAAGTCCTCTTCACTTTCAGCAAGCAAGGTTGTATCATCTGCATATCGCTGGTTGTTAATGAGTCTTCTTCCAATCCTGATGCCACGTTTTTCTTCATAGAACACAGCTTCTCTGATTATTTGCTCAGCATACGGTTTGAATAAGTATGGTGAAAGAATACAACCCTGTCATACACCTTTCTTAATTTTAAACCATTCAGTGTTCCCGTGTTCTGTTCTAATAACTGCCTCTTGGTCTGTGTACAGATTCCTCATGAGCACAATTAAGTGTTCC
>NW_006408557.1:6102856-6122273 GCF_000296735.1 Chrysochloris asiatica
CAGGTGGGATATATTCAAGGTCATATTTTGGCTCTCATGGACTTGTTTTCATTTTCTTCAGCTTCAGTTTGAATTTGCAAATGAGCAATTGATGTCCATTCCACAACCTGCCCCTGGCCTTGTTTTGTCTGATGATATGGAGCTTTTCCATTGCCTCTTTCCACAGATGTAGTCAATTTGATTTCTGTGTATTCCATCTGGTGAGGTCCATGTGTATAATTGTCTCTTATGCTGTCTAAAGAAGGTATTTGAAATGAACAAATCATTGATTTTTCAGAATTCTATCATGCTATCTCCAGAATAATTTCTATCACCAAGGCCATATTTTCCAACTACTGATTCTTCCTCTTTGCTACCAACCTTTGCATTCCAATCACCACTAATGATCAATTCATCTTGATTGCATGTTTGATTAATTTCAGATTGTAGAAGTTGGTAGAATGTGTCTATTTCATCCTCACTGGCTTTAGTGGCTGGTGCATAAATTTGAATAATAGTGGTATTAACTGGTCTTTCCTGTAGGCACATGATATTATCCTATCACAGACAGCATTGTACCTCATGACTGATCTGGATATGTTCTTTTTGACGATGAATGCAACACTATTCCTCTTCAATTTGTCATTCCCAGCATAGTAAACCATGTGGGTGTCAGATTCAAAATGGCCAATACCAGTCCATTTCAGCTCACTAATGCCTAAGATATCATTGTTTACGCATTTCATTTAATCATTGTTTATGCATTTTTGACAATTTCTAATTTTCCTTGATTCACATTTAGACATTGGCTAAGTTAGACATTGGCTACCTAAAATGAGAGGGTGATAAAGGCTCGAAGTGACTAGCTTACAAGGTTTCAAGAGGGATTTTATTTTAAGAGTGTGTGGGGAAAGATAGACTCCCCACTGAATCGTTTTCATCTTGCCTAGAAGGGTCTGGTAAAAAGCGATGGGGATAAGATTCTTATGATTCAATAGTGAGTAATTATTATCATGACTAATTGCAACTGTCACGATTGTAAAGGTAGAAGTTTTGTAACAAAAATGTGGGACTAGTTAATCTTACAGTCTAGAAACAGAGTACCCTAGAACCATCAAGGGAGAAGAACACGAGTGGAATGCGGGACCCTGTCCAGAGAAGCAGTGACACCAGAGATGAAGGCAGAGATGATGACTTGGAGAGATAGAGCAGCTGATAACTCTATAGACTAATGGAAAGAGAAAGGCTGTGTGCTGGTGACCAGGAGGCAGACTAGCAGAATGTGCCTTGGGTTGTTCAAATGATTATATACCCCTGAGTGTTTTGTGTTTTAAAAAAAAAAAAAAAAGGAATAGACGCAAATACTATTCATGGAGTAGATTGTAATCATTGCAATGATAGGAAATACAATAGGATGAGTGCAAAATTGATATTCTCTCATGTAAACTATCTCTCAATACACAATAAAAGCTTTAAAACACACACACATATGAGACTACATGTCGGGAGACACAATTTTAGATTTCGTTTTTCTCAAAACCTTGATTTTCTCTTCTATAAAAAAGGAAAACTTAGAATGAGGAATGTTGTTTAGTTCTAATTCTCCTTACCTATGAAAAACAGCTCGGACCCGACTCGATGGCACTTAACAACAACAACAACAATGAAAAACAGCAGGAACCGGTGGTGGTTCTGTGGTTGAACTCTCACCTCTCAGGGAAGACCTGGGTTCAGTTCTGACCAACCCACCATATGTGCAGCCACCATCGTCTGCCAGTGGAGGCTTGTATGTTGCAATGGTGCTGAAAACTAAGTCCATTTCCCTTCACCTTAGGGGGTCATTTTCTGGTATTTCTTCATTATTTCACTGGCTAATTTTGTCCTGTATACATTATATTATCTTAATGGGTATAATTTAGAAATGAATAAAGTTTAGTTTCTATGTTTTGAAATGTTTGATATAGTGACTTTATGTACTAGCACAATCCTATACAACCATCACCTTACCTACTTCCAGAACAATTTCATTACCATGGATAAAGAAAGCAGTTCCCTCCATGGCCCCTAACATTTGATCAGTTTCAAACTGAAGAAGTCAATAGAATTCTTCAATTTCATCATCTTTGGTTTTAGTGGTTGGTGCATAAATTTGAATAATAGTTGTATTAGTTGGTCTTCCTTTTAGGTGTATGGATACTATCTTATCGCAGATAGAGTAGTACTTCATGACAGATCTTGATATGTTCTTTATGATGATGAATGTGATGCTATTTCTCTTCAATTTGTCATTCCCAGCATAGTAAACCATGTGATTGTCGGATTCAAAATGGTCAATACCAGTCCATTTCGGCTCACTAATACCTAGGATATGGATGTTTATGTATTCCATTTCATTTTTGACACTTTACAATTTTCTTAGATTCATACTTCATACATTCCATGTTCCGATTATTAATGTTTCTTTTCATACTGCGTTGTGCTCCATCAGCAAATGAAGGTCCCAGGGTTTTACTCCATTCACATCATCATGGTAAACTCTACTTTAAGGAGACAGTTCTTCCCCAGTTGCATATTGAGTGCCTTCATACCTGAGGGGCTTGTCTTCCAGCACTGTATCTGATAATATTCTGGTGCTCTTCATGTTTCAGTATTCAAATAAGCATTGGATTGCTAACCACAAAGTCACAACAACATGTTGACATTACAACCATCCCCAACACATATGTATGCATATGCAGGCATATGTATGCATGTACTACCTCTACATACCAAAACCCCACTGCCAAGGTGTCTATTCCAATTCATAGTGAGCCTATAGGATAAAGTAGACATGTTCCCTAGGGTTTCTGAGGCTATAAATCTCTATGAGAGCAGACACTCTCAGAAAGCTGGTAGGTTTGAATCTCTGACTATGCCGCCAGAGCTCCTCTACATACACCTTGCTAACTCAGTGCTGTCCAGTGACTAGTTCATCATCCATTAGGTTCAGAGGAAAACATACTCAAAAGGTGGTCTACTGTGTAGTGTCATTGTTCAGCCTATGTGACTTGGATTTATCTAATCAAACCCAAACTGAGGTTTATTTCAGAAAGGTCACAGTTACCTTTTAGTACCTGCCTTTGCTGCACTGACATCATCCTGCAGACACTGGGCTTCAATTTGAAGGTGAAGGTTATGGAGTAAAGCTTCATCTGCTTCCTGTGAATGAGAAAGAAAATGATATATTCAATCCTGGAGGGTCTTACAATGAAACTATCAGCCCATGGGTGTACAATCAGCAAGGTGTGTGAGCACACCAACTATCAGTGGTTCAAACTCACCAACTGCTCCTCAGAAACCCTGTACTGTGTCTCTCTGAGTTGGAACCAGCTCAACAGCACTTAACAACAACAATTTAAAAGGCACTTTTATTTCAAACATGAATGTCAATAACTTTTCCAAAAATGTTTAGGTTGCTTTCATTCCAGCTACTAAAGCTACTGTAAGGAGCTCTAGTAGCGTAGGGGTTATGAATCAGGTTGCGAACCTTAAGGTCAGTAGTTCGAAACTACCAGCTGTTCCACAGGAGAAAGATGAGGCTTTCTGCTCTGTAAAGATTTACAGCCTCGGAAACCCTGTACTAGGTCACTATGAGTTGGTTCCAACTCCACGGCACATAACCACCACCACCACCACTAATGCTATTGTAGGGATCACTTTAGCTAACATAAGAATATCCCCAGCTTCCTGTATTTGCATGCTGTGTTCGAGATTTCTGCTGTATCAGAGCACCACCTGTGCTATTATTCATCCATATTTTTATGTAAATGGACTCATTTTTACTTAGAATATATTTGTAAAGAAACTTATTATGTCACCTGCTTTAATAAAAGGTAATTACAAAAATAAATTCAAAACTGTTAAAAATGTGTCCTCCAGGCACCAGCTAAAATCACATTCCATCCCACAGGGTTATGCACCCACACGTGGGAGAAAGCTAAGCAGCAGCCTGTCACATTAAGTGATGAGGTAATAATGGCAACAACCATATGCCAGGCAAGTCATAGACATAATTATGTTATTTAATTCTCCCAGGCATGTAAATACACTTCTGCTCCTATGTGGTAGGGCTATCGATCAACAGATGAAGCTGAGGCTCAGAGAGATAAAGCAATTCACCTAAAGTTCTACAGCAGTGTGAGGATCCTATTAAAAAGCTCCACTCCTGTTTGCCACCACTTGTCTGTCAGTTTGCCATACTGTGGTGGTTTGTGTGTTGTTGTGATGCTGGAAGCTATGCCATCAGTATTTTAAAAGCCAATAGGGTCACCCATGAAGTCCTGGTGTAGCGCTAAGGGTTAATGTGCTGGACTACAAAGTTGGTTTGAACCACAAGGTTGGAGGTTCAAGCTCTCCAGTCACTCCTCAGAAACCTGAAACAGGGTCACTACAGGTCAGAATTGACTCGACGGCACTTAACAACCACAGGTTCACCCATGGTGTACAGTTTCAGTGGAGCTTCCAGATTAAGACAGACTACAAAGAAGGAAAAGGAACTCTGGTAGCGTAGTGGTTACAAATCGGTCTGCGAGCTGCAATGTCAGCAATTCGAAACTACCAGCTGTTCATGGGAGAAAGATGAGGCTTTCTGCTCCCATAAAGATTTACAGCCTCGGAAACCCTGTACAGGTTCACTATGAGTTGGAACCAACTCCAAAGCACATAACAACAACAACAAAACAAAGAAGGAAAATTGCACCACTTTAGGGTTAGCAACTGAAAATCTTAGGAATAGCAGCAAAAATTGTTCAATGTGCAAGGTACTCAGAATAAGACAGGGGAAAACTACCTTCTCAAAGTTGACCTTAATGGCATGAGTGGAGCAAAGTTTTGGGGACCTTCATTTGCTGATGAGAAAAACAGCTACAAATAACCATTAATAATCAGAATGTAGAATGTACAAAGTATGAATCTAGGAAAACTGTAAGTTGTCAAAAAGAAATACAATGCATAATCATTTGCTGTTGTTAAGTGCTGTTGAGTCGATTCTGACCCATAGCGATCCTGTATAGGGTGTCCAAGGAGCAACTGGTGAGCTTGAACCACCGACCTTGCAGTTCAAACAACTTTGCAATCTGACGCATTAGCCCACAGCGCCACACCAGGACTCTATAAAGATCATTAGTGAGCTGAAATGGACTAATATTGGTTGTTCTCAGGCAATTACATGGTTTACTCTGCCAAAAATGATGAACTGAAAAGGAATGGTGTCTCCTTCATTTTCAAAAAGAGTATTTCAAGATCTGTCTTGAAGTACAATGCTGTCTGTGATAGGATAATATCCATACACCTTAAAAGGAGACCAATTAGTACCACGATTATTCAAATTTACCCACAAATCACTAAAGCCAGTGACGATGAAATTGAAGAACTCTACCAACTGCTGGTGGCAAGCATAGTAGGTTATGTGTTGGACTATTAACCACAAGGTCAGCAGTTTGAATCCACAAGCTGTTCTTCAAGAAAAAGATAAGGTTTTCTTCTCCCATAAAGATTTGTTGTTGTTAGGTGCCATCGAGTCAGTACCAATTCATAGTGACCTTATGCATAACAGAACAAAATATTGCCTGGTCCTGAGCCAATCTCACAGCCAATGCTACCCTAGAGCCCATTGCTGCTGCCACTGTGCCAATCCATCTGACTGAGGGGTCTTCCTCTCTTGAGCTGACCCTCCACTTTCCCAAGTCTGATGTCCTTCTCCAGTGACTGGTCCTTCCTGATACTATGTACAAAGTATGAGAGACAAAGTCTGGCCCCTCTGGCTACTAATGAGTATTCTGGCTGTACTTCTTCCTACCAGATTTGTTTGTTATTCTGGCAGTCCATGGCACTTTTAATATTCTCCTTCAACACCATAATTCAAATGCTTCAATTCTTCTATGATCTTTCTTATTCATTGTCCAATTTTCACTTGCATATGAGGCTATTGAAAATTCAATGATTTGGGTCAGGTGTACCTTTGTCCTCAAACTTACATCTCTGCTCTTGAGCACTTTAAAGAAATCTTCTGCATCTGATTTGCCTAAAGCAAATCATTTAATTTTATGACTGTTGCTTCTATGAGTCTTGATGATTGATCCAAGCATAATAAAGTCTTTTCTTCATTTATATGGATGTTATTTATTGGTCCAGTTGTGAAAACTTTTGTTTTCTTTACACTGAAGTGCAAACCATACTTTGATCTTCATCAATAAGTATTTTAAGTTCTCTCGCTTTCAGTAAGCAAGATAGTATCATCTGCATATCGTAGGTTGTTAATGAGTCTTCCTCCAACCTTGATGTAATGTTCTTCTTCATATAATCCAGTTTCTCAGATTATTTGCTCAGGATACAGATTAAATAAGTATGGTGAAAGAATGCAATCCTGGCATACACCTTTCCTGATTTTAAACCATCCAGAGTCCCCTTGTTTTGTTTGAACAACTGCCTCTTGGTCTATGGACAGGTTCCTCATGAGCACAATTAAATGTTCTGTAATACCCATTCTCTACAATATTGTCCATAGCTTGTTATTATCCACATACTACAAGGTCTTTGTGTAGTAAATAAAGTTCCAGTAAGCATTGTTCTGGTACTGTCTGCTTTAAGTCAAGACACATCTTAAGTCAGCAATGACATCCCCTCCTTCCACACCCCTGTCTGAATCTGGTCTGAACTTTTGGCAGCTCCCTGTAAATGTACTGCTGCGGTTGTTTTTGAATTCTCTTACGCACAATTTTAGTTGCATATGATATTATAATATTGTCTGATGATGTCCACATTCCATTGCCTCACCTGTCTTTGGAAGGGGCACAACTATGGATCTCTTCCATTCAGTTGACCAGGTAGCTGTCTTCCAAATTTCTTGGCATAGATGAGTGAGTGTCCCTAGTGCTGCCTCAGTTTGTTAAAAGATTTCAATTTGTATTCCATCAATTCCTGGTGTCTTGTTCTTTGCCATTGCTTTCAATGCACCTTGCACTTCTTCCTTCAGTATCATTGGCTCTTGATCATATGCTACCTCTTGAAATGGTTGAACACCCACCATTTATTTTTGGTACAATAGCTCTGTGTGTTCCTTCCATCTTCTTTTGATGCTTTTTGCATCATTCAATATTTTGCCCTCAAAATCCTTCAATAGTGCAATTGAGGCTATACTTTTTTCTTCAGTCCTTTCAGTTTGAGAAATAGTGAGCATGTTCTTCCCCTTCAGATTTCTGACTCCAAGTCTTTGTACATTTCATAATAATATCTGACTTGGTCTTCTCAAGTTGCCTTTTGAAATTTTCTGTTCAGCTCTTTTACTCCCTCATTACTTCCATTTCCTTTAGCATCTCTACACTGAGGAGTAAGTCTAAGGGCCTCATCTGACATGCATTATGGTCTTTTCCCTCTTTCTTGTCTTTTAAATGATCTTTTGCTTTATTTTTGTATGATGCTCTTGATGTCATTCCCACAACTCTTCTGGTCTTCAGTGTTTAATGTCTAATACATCAAATCTGTTCTTGAGATGATCTCTAAATTCAGGTGGGATATGTTCAAGGTCATATTTTGGCTCTCATTCACTTGTTTTAATTCTTTTCAGTTTCAGCCTGAATTTGCATATGAATAATTGAGGCTCTGTTCCACAGTTCACCCTGGTCTTTTTTGGACTGATGATATGGAAGTTTCCCACCGACTCGTTCCACAGATGTAGCTCATTTGATTTCTTTGTATTTCTTCTGGTGAAGATCAGGTGTATAGTCCTATTTTATGTTGTTTAAAAAAGGTATTTGCAATGAAGAAGTCACTGGTTTTGCAAAATTCTATCATGCAGTCTCCAGCGTACTTTCTATCATCAAGGCTGTATTTTCCAACTACTAATACTTCTTCTTTGTTTCCAACCTTTACATTCCAATCACCAGTAATTATAAATACATCTTGATTGAATGTTTGATCAATTTCAGACGGAAGTAATTGGTAGAATTCTTCAGTTTCATCATCACTGGCTTTAGTAGATGCATAAATTTGAATAATCGTTGTATTAAGTGGTCTTCCTTATCATCATTGTTGTTAGTGTCATGGAGTCAGTTCCAACTCACAGCAACCCTATATAGAGTTTTCGAGGAGCAGCTGGTGAATTTCAACTGCTGAGCTTGTGATTCAAACCAACATTGCAGCAGAGCGCTTATCCTATAGTGCCATGGATATTATCCCATCACAGAAAGCATTATACTTCAAGATAGATCTTGAAATGTTCTTTTTGATGATGAATGTGACACCATTCCTCTTCAATGTGTCATCCCCAGAATAGTAAAACATGTGATTATCAGATTCAAAATGGCCAATACCAGTGCAATTCAACTCACTAATGCCTAGGATTTGTTTATGTATTCCATTTCATTTTTTATTATTTCCAATTTTCCTAGATTTATACTTTGTACATTCCATGTTCTGATAGTTGTTGTTTACAGCAGTTTCTCTCCATTTTGAGTTGTGTCCCATCAACAAATGAAGGTCTCGAAAGCTTTACTCCATTCTCGTCATCACGGTCCACTCTACTGTGAGGAGGCAGTTCTTCCCCAGTTGTAATTTGAGTGCCTTCCAACCTAAGGGACTCATTTTCCAGCACTGTATCTGACAGCATTCTGGTACTGACAGTGTTCCCCTGATGCTACTTATAAGGTGTTCAGTAACTAAATTTTCAGTCATAATCTATCTCTCTTTCTTCCTAGTCTGTCTTTGTCTGGAAAGTCAGTTGAAACTTGTCCACCATGAGTGACCCTGCTGGTATTGAAAATACTAGTAGCATAGCTTGAAGAATCACTGCAAGCCACTACAGTATGACAAACTGACAGGTGGTTTTGAAAACCTTCTTTTGTTATTAAGTGCAGCTGAAAAAGTTCTGACTCATAACGAGCGTTATAGGATTTCTGAGGAGCAGCTGGTGAGTTTGAACTGCCGACCTTGCAGTTCAAACAACCTTGTGGTCCACTGCTTATCCTACAGCACCACACCAGCACCCCTGGGAACTCTGGGCGTGGTCACTAGGAGTCAGAATCAAATCAGTGGTACACAACAGCAACAATCAATTTCTTCAGTCAGAAATTAATCAAAAATGCAAGCAAGATGCATTGACAATTATTGGCGAATGGAATGCAAAAGTTGTAAACAAAAAGGAAGTCTCAGTAGTTAGAAAATACGACTTTTGTGGTACAAACAACTCTGGGGATCACATAATAGAATTTTGCAAGTACTTTTTTTTAACAACATAAATTGCAACTAGAACCATGGATCTTACCAGATGAAATACACAGGAATCTGTGGAGAAGCTTAAAAAAAAAAAAAAAAGACCAGGGTCAACTGATCATAATTGCTCATATGTAAATTCAAGCTGAGTCTTAAGAAAATTAAAATAATTCTATAAGATCCAAAATATGACCTGAGGAAGAACATGCTCAGCCAAAAGAATTAAAGAACAAATTTAAGCCTCGGGTTGTAATATTAAAGGATTCCAAGGGCAAAATAAGGTTCCAGAAACTAACACAATACCAATTGAAACGTTTCAAAAAACAAATGCAATGCTGGAGATGCACACTCATCTATGACAAGAAATTTAGCAAAAATATTGCAGGAAGACAAGGCCAGAACAGGAGAAGGAAATCACCTGAACACCAATGCTATTAAAAGAAGAGGCTTTACTGCCAGCGGAGCGGTGGCGGACTAAACTCCTTAATGCCGAGTTCCCCTAAACAGCTTTCGTACTAGCTTTATATGGGTTTACATAGGGCTGAGTGGTGATACCACTGTGTTACTTTCTCATTGCTGGTTCCTAGGTAAGCACCTTTTACAAAAGCAGAAGAAGCTGTTAGTTTCCTTTGTGTGTGACCTAGGCCTCAAGGTCTTATGGGCAGGGGCCTCCTCCCTCAAATCAATTTAAAGAGATGCATATTTGTACCCATTCCAAAGAGAGGTGACCCAACAGTATGCAGAAACCACCAAACAATATCACTAATATCACATGCAAATAAAATATTGCTGAAGATAATTTAAAGATGGTTGCAACAGTACATTAACAGGGTTGTTGTTGTTGTTGTTAGGTGCCATCAAGTCAGTACCTACTCATAGCGACCTTATGTACAACAGAATGAAACACTGCCAGATCCTGGGTCAACCTCACTATTGTTGCCATGCTTGAGTCCACTGATGCTGCCACTTAGCCAATCCATCTCGCTGGGAGTCTTCCTGTTTTTCTCTGACCCTCCATCCTACCAAACATGATATCCTTCTCCAGCGACTGGTCCCTCCTGACAATATGTCCAAAGTATCAGAGACAAAGTTTGGCCATTCTGTCCTCCAAAGAGGACTCTGGCTGCACTTCTTCCAACACAGATCTGTTTGTTCTTTTGGCAGCCCATGGCACTTTCAATATTAAGTACCAGAAATTCAAGCCAGATTCAGAAGAAGACATGGAACTAAGGCTATCATTGCTGATGTCATATGGATCTCAACTAAAAGCAGAGAATACCAGAAACATGTTTACTTGTGCTTTGTTGAATATGCAAGGCATTCAACTGTGTGAATCATTGTAAACTATGGATAACACTGTAACTAAATAGGTATGAGGAACCTGTACATAGACCAAAAGGGAAAGAACAAGGGGACACTGAATGGTTTAAAAGGTGGCACCAGTGTTGTATCCTTCCACCATACTTACCCCATCTGTATGCTGAGGAAATTATCAGAGAAGCTGGATTTTATGAAAAAGAATGTAGTATCATGATTGGAGGAAGACTCAACAGTCTGCAATATGCAGATAATACAATCTTGTTTTCTGGAAGCAAAGAGGACTTAAAATACTTAGTGATGAACAACAGCAACAAAGATATTTTCTTGTTCAACATTAAGCAAATAGAGTCTTAAGAAACTGAAATCTCAACACCCTTTAGTTACTACTGTGTTTGAAATTTAAATAAAATGCAAATAATCATTTAAATTAAAAAAAATATACTTAGTGATGAAGATCAAACACCACAGCCTTCAGTATGTAAAGAAAATGAAAATCCTCATAACTGAACCAATAAATAGCATCATAATAAATGCAGAAAAGACTGAAATTGTCAGACTTCTTTTTTCCTTGAATTCACAGGGCAGAATTTAAAAGACGTACTGCTCTAGGCAAATGTGCTGCAAAACACCTCTTTAAAGTGTTAAAGAACAGAGATGCCGCTTTGAGAACTAAGGTGCACCTGACCCAAATCCTTATATTTTCAACAGCCCCATATGCATGTGAAAGTTGGACAGTGAATAAGGATGATCATAGAAGAACTGATGCATTTGAATTATGATATTGCTGAAGAATATGAAAAGTGCCATGGACTGCCAGAACAAACAAAGAAAAAATACAGACAGAATTTTCCTTAGAAGCCAGGATGTCAAGACTTTTGTACTTTGGACATCCTGTCAAGGGGGACCAATCTCTGGAGAAGATCATCATGCTTGGACAGGTGAGGGTCAGTGAAAAAGAGGAAGACCCTCAACAAGATGGACTGACACAGTGGCAACAACAATGGGCAAAGCCAAAAGTGGTTTTCCTGGATTACAGTTCTGACTTTGCCACCAGCTAGCTGAATAGCCCTAGATCGCAGAGAATGTACAAAAGCCAGGGATGGCAAACCTGAACTCACCCCTGACTGTTTAAAATGGTTGCCTGGAAGTCTTTGTGAAGAACTCCACAAAGGCAACATCTAGGCACAGCAGGTAATGGTTAATTTTATCAGCAATTCTGAATGCTGAATTTTACAAACAATTTTGATGAGAGTATAGGCATGTGGAAAAAGTGGGGATAGTTAGACCATACCCTGTGCCCTAAATAAGCAATCATTCAACTAAACAGTCTCCTTGGACTTTCCACTCCAACATCTGTGCTCTGAAACAATACAACTTGAGTTATGCTTACAGCTATTTGTCATCCTTGTTTTGTCCAGCCTCTGTTGACCAAGATTATTTAAATATTTGGCAGCCCAGGCTAAAGCAAAAAATCCAATTAGGATGATGATGGAGGAGTCAAAGAAGGAAGCCAGCCCTGAAAAGGACAACTCCACACTGCCATGAGCAGGGTCTCAGGCAAGAAGCTAAAAATCCTGATGGTCCCCAGGTGACTATTTCTTTTTCATGTTCCATGAGAGGAGAGCTTGAGAGGAAATGGAAATTTCTTTCCTTGAGAGGAGTGTGTGTGTGTGTGTGTGTGCGTGTGCGTGTGTAAGTGTGTGTAGAAACAATCTTAAGACAATGACTGCATTCAAATAACCACTAGCCAAATCAAGTTCCTTCTAAGTGTGGCTTTTGATGCCAGTGTATCTGAATGGTAACCTAACACCTGGTCATTAAAAGGCTAGCATGTTTTGACAGTTTGTTGTTGTTAGCTGCCCAACTCAATGGGAACCCATGCATAATGGAACAAAACACTGCATGGTCCTGCACCATCCCCATGATCAGTTGCAGCTGGAACTAACATGTTCATAGGATCTTCACTGGCTGTGTGAGAAATGTGGTCAATACTGACAAACACTCTAGTAACCCAATCTGTACTGATTTTAGTGAGAGAGGTTTTCTTTATTCAATTTTGCAAAATTGGGCGCCCAATTCAGTAGACACAGAAAGAGACATGCCACATATCCAGCCCGCAAACAGTTTTATTCCCCTGCCCCTAAAAAAATCCCTCCTCCCTCCTCCAGTTCTTCTTCCATTGGGTATTACAAGGTCACATTCTCTTTCCAAGGTCACCTACTAGTCCTTAATGGAGCATTCCTATTTAAAGTTCGTTTCCCCTTTCCCCATGAACTTCCCCTATTTCCTTGATGGTTGTATTCTTAAAGTTCCCAGTTGGTCAAACAACTTCTTCACCTCCTTTTGTTTTCCTAGCCTGCTAACCCCAAGACTTCTCTTAGTCCTGAAGATGGACCATGCCCACAAGAGTTGTTTCTCTCAGCTGCTTTTCAGAAGTAGATCCCCAGGCCTTTCTTTCTAGTTCATCTCAGTCTGGAAGCTCTGCTGAAATCTGTTCAGCATCAGAGCAACATGCAAGCCTCCACAGGCAGAGGGGTGTCAGCTGCATTTATGAGGTGCCCTGGCTGAGAGCTGAACCCAGGTCTCCTGCATTGGAGGTGAGAATTTTGCCACTAAACCAACACTGTCCCATTTTGTCAGCTTAACATAACCTGGTGGTGGTGGTGATGTGTTGTGGAGTCAGTTAGTTCCCACTTATAGGGACCCTGTAAAGGATTTCCAAGGCTGTCAATCTTTACAGGAGCAGAAAGCCTCATCTGTCCCAAGGAGCTACTGATAGATTTGAAATGCTGACCTTTCAAATCTATCAGTAGCTCCTTGGGACAGATTAGCAATTAGCAGCCCACCTCATATATGTTTTTAAAAGATGTATTTCTATAATGAAACCATGGTTATCTAGTACTGCAATAACAGACATACCACAAGTAGATGGCTTCAACAAACAGGAATCTATTCTCAGTTTCAGAGACTGCAAGTCTGAACCCAGGATGCCAGCTCTAGGAAAAGGCTTTTTCTCTGTGTCAGTTCTGGGGGATGGTTCTTGTGTCCTTTCAGCATCTGGGGGTCTGATGCTCCTTGGAGATCTCCATGCATCTTGGTATCAATCTTCCCCTGGGTCTACGAAGAACATGGTTCAGATCCTTGGTCTTCTTTCTTTCTGCTAATAGGTCCTCCTCTTTCTACTTGTTTATCTCTGCTTTTATCACTTATGTTGTTATTGTTGTTAAGTATCATCGAGTCGGTTCTGACTCATAGCAAACCTGTACAGTTCAAACTTACCTTGTAGTCCAGTGCTTTATCCTGCAACACCACACCAGGATTCAGCATTACATCTTTGTTACTTCAGCCTTAAAGGAGAGGGTATAGTGTGCACTTAGAAAACTTTCCCACTGACTGTGATCAGCGTATGTGAAATCACAGCAGCTGTCCAACTCTTGCTTATGTGTGCAATCTCTGGTATGAAAATGAGTGTGAATGTTAACTGCTGCTAAAACAAATGCTTGGACAACTGAACAAGGTGAACTACACAAGTCCTGAATTTATGTAGGTTAATTATAGGTCGGAACCGACTCGATGGCATTTAACAACAACAACAACAATTATAGCATGGAACTAAATGGCTGAAATAATTGTTTCTTAAACTTCCTCTTTGTGTTTACTCAGGATTTACTGATTTCTGTCACTCTCTTTACTTTTTCAATTCAACTAGATCTCTTGTGTGTGAACTCATATACCTCTACATAAACACACACACCTTTGACCTAAAATATATAGTGTTATGGATCAAATTGTGTCCTCCAAAACATGATGTGGCACTGTAGGATAAGTACTGGACTGCTAACTGCAAGGTTACTAGTTCAAACCCACCAACCACTCCTTGGAAACCACTGGGTGGCACTTAATAACAACAATGCCTGTGGTTATGATCCCATTTGGGAGTTAGCTGTCCATTATGTTAATGAGGCAGGAATAGACCACTGTAATGCCAATTAGGTTAGGTTTGTTATGTTAATCAGGTAGGATTGGGGTGGGCTATATCTTGTCACTGCCTTTCATAGTCTTATAAGTGGCAGTGAATAAGGAAGACCCTAGAGGAATAGATGTATTTGAGTTACAGGTGTTGGAAGAGAATATTGAAAATACCACGGGCTGCCAAAAGAACAAACAGATCTATGTTGGAAGTAGTACAACCAGAGTGCTCCTTGGCAGCCAGGATGGCCAGAATTCATCTTGCATACTTCGGACATATTATCAGGAGGGACCAGTCACTGGAGAAGGCTATCATATTTAGTAAAGTGGAGGATCATCAAAAAAGAGGAAGTCCCCCAAGAAGATGGATTGGCACAGTGGCAGTAGCAATGAGCTCAGGTGTAGCAATGATTATGAGATTGGTCCAGGACTGGGCAGTGTTTTGTTCTGTTGTACATAGGATCGCTATGAGTTGGTACTGACTTGATGGCACCTAACAACAAACAACAATAAATATATATATAAGAAAACTCATTAAAAAAAAAAAGTATATGGGCCTCAATTACCTAATTGTCTTATATAAATTATTTGTGGTTTTCAATAATTTTGATAGTTGACTTTATTCATTGTACTCTGGTACTTTTATTTGTTGATGTTGCTAAGTACCATCACTTGGTTCTGAATTATAGTGACCCTGTAGTGGGTTTCCAAAGAATAACTCAGGGTTTGAACTGCCAACCTTTCAGTTCAAAGCAACTTTATGATCCAGCGCTTATCCTATAGCACCAAATTTAATTCTTGTTTTAATTATTTACTTATTAAGGAGCTCTGGTAGCGTAGAAGGAGCTCTGGTAGCATAGTGGTTACGAATCAGGCTGCGAACCTTAAGGTCAGCGGTTCGAAACTACCAGCTGCTCCGCGGGAGAAAGATGAGGCTTTCTACTCCCGTAAAGATTTACACCCTCAGAAACCCTATACAGGGTCGCTATGGGTCGGAACCGACTCGACGGCACATAACAACAACAACAACAATTAATGATTTATTATGAATTATGTGATAGTTTACATGGGAGAACATTAGCTTTATATTCATCCTATCCTATATTGTTTCACTGCCATAGTTACAATCTCCTCCATGCATCATCAACCAACCAAAGCCTGTCCCTCGGTCATCAGCACACAGTCCCTCTTCCTCTCTCGGTCTAGAGTCACCATCCACTCCATCTCTCCATGTCATCCTCTCTGCCTCCATCTCTGGCATCACTGTCCCGCTCTCTGCTCTTCTCCCTTGATGGTCCCAGGGACCTCCACTCCTGGACTGCAAAGTCGATCATTCCCCTCATTTTGCTACAAAACATCTACCTTTACATTTCCAACCCTCACAGTCAGTCTTGATAACAATTATTCATGATTGTACCACAAGAGACTTATCCCCATCTCCTTTCCTCAGCCCTGCCCAGACAGGCTGGACACTACTCAGTAGAGATTCTACCTTCCTCCCTGCCCTCTGGATCTAGGATCCCTCTTGAAAGCTTGTAAGCCAGTCACTTCTTGCCTTTGTAGCCCCCCATTTTGGGTAGCCAATGTCCAAGTTGCCCATCCCTGTCTACCCTATATATTGAGAGGGTGGGAATGATCCTAACTGTAAAGACTTGTTCCATCTTTTGAGCTACTGCATCCATAGGTGTAGGTCAAGTTCATCAAATTGTATCAGATTACTCTTTTTTTTTCATCTTCTTTCTTCTTGTTGTTGAGTTCTGAACATCAAGTCATTGAAGCCAAGTCAAGTGGGTATTAATGCAGTTCTTGTTTTATTTTGTCTTTGTTTGATCTTCTGAAGATCTTATTTTTAAAAATTATTCAATTACCCAGATAAAGAATATGTCTAAATGCTGAAATAGAGCCAACACTATACACACCTTCCCATTTCTGCATTATTTTCTCCACGGCATGCTGTACTAGAAAAACTACAGGTCCAGGGCAAAAACATGGATGTTCAAGTCTGAACCACCCACAGGCCCTCCACAAACCTTAGGCTCCCCATGAAGAGGATTTCCAGGTCTCTCTTCTACCTCCAAATCTGACTGTGGGAATGAATCATCAATGAATATAATTTAATAAATATGTTCCATGTACTGTATTGAATAATCCACTCAAAATTGGGTTG
This sequence comes from Chrysochloris asiatica, assembly GCF_000296735.1. Taxonomy (NCBI): domain Eukaryota; kingdom Metazoa; phylum Chordata; class Mammalia; order Afrosoricida; family Chrysochloridae; genus Chrysochloris; species Chrysochloris asiatica. The sequence goes on from NW_006408557.1 coordinate 6,119,538, forward strand.
AATATGTGGACCTTAGAAGAAGTATGGAGAAAACCTTCTGGGTACTCTAGACCAGGAGTCCCCTAACCTGACATATTGTTCACTGGAATTACTCAGAAACCTTGTTATAAACTAAAATTCCAGTATCCCCACTTGAGGTCCAAGACAGTGCCTGGACATCTGTGCTTTTTGAATCAATTTATATAATTCTAAGTGGATAAATATCTTACATAGCTAAATAATATTTTTAAATATCAAAATATTTGTAGTTAAAGGTCACCCTCCTGGAAAGGTAATAAATAATAGGAGTGAGGTCAGCACAACATAACCAGACAAATGAAGAGGAAGACACTGGGAGGTACACAAGAGTAAACAGAAACAATGGTAATTATTATTCTATATACAATTCTGCAATAACAGTACTAATGAACAATAATTTATGAGAGGGTACATAGGGAGACAAGGAGCCCTGGTAGCATAGTAGATTCCAAATTGGGCTGCTAACTGCAAGGTCAGAAGTTTGAATCTACCAGCTGCTCCACAGGAGAAAGATGAGACTTTGTGTTCCCATAAAGATGGATATTTACAGCCTCAGAAACCCTATACAGGGTCTTTGTGAGTCGGAATTGACTCCGGTGCACACAACCACCACCGTCATGGGTAGACATGTCAGCTGAACAAGGGTGGGTTGGCGGAGGATAATTCTACATATGTATTTGTATGTGCTGTGAATGTATCCATGGGGATAACAGAGCATAGAATGGGCAAAGGTATGGAAATTTCTTAGCCATAACCAGTATCTTGAGGGACTGAGTCAGTGGGCTTCAACAACCATAGACTTGGGGGACATTTAGGTCAATTGGTATAACATACTCCTCAAAAGTAACATTCTAGATGCTTTTTTAGTGAATAGTGACTAGGGCCTTAAAAGCTTGCAAATGGCCATCTATTGGTCTCTCCTCATATAGAATAAAGAAGAGTAAAGAAAATCAAAGACTCATGGAGACAATTGGTCTAAAGGACTAATGCCACATGTGAACCACAGCCTCTACTTGTCTGAAACCAGAAGGACCAGATGGTGCCTGGTTACCATTACTGACTGTTATGATTGGGATCTGACAGAAGGTCCTAACCAGGGTGGGGAAAAATGTTGCACAAAATTCAAAATCATAAAAAAAGATCATACTAGTCTGATAGACACTGGTGGAATCTCTGAGACTATGGCCTTTAGACACTCTTCAAATCTTGAACTGAGCAAGGATCAACTTTCTGCCAAACAGTAGACAGGCCTATAAAGTTAATATGGAAAGTACTCCTCAGAACAGTCAACCATAGGCAACCAAAAGGGCAGTATTTGTCCAAAAACAAAGTTCAGAAGGCAGGAAAGAAGGACAAATGGAAACAGAAATCCAAGGAGAAGTAGGAAGAATGCTATCACATTGAAAGGATTCCAACTAATGTCATGAGACAAAATGTATATAAACTGTTCTGTAAACTTTCACCTAAAGCATAATGAAATGTTCAACAACAACAACAAAGCCTCACTACCACCTCTGTCTCCATTTGCCCAGTTCCTACTCCCTTACCTTCAACAGGTAGCCAGTGTCATTATTTGTGTGCATTTGTATCCAGAAATTCTTTAACCTATGCAAGTGCCGACTCACCGGCACTTAACAACAACAACAACAGAGGACTGTTTGGAGTCCTGGTATGGTGCAGTAGGAAAAGAACTGGACTGCTAGCCACTAGGCCAGTGGTTCAAACCCACCAGCCATTCCTTGGAAACCCTATACAGGGTGGCTATGAATCGGAACTGATGTGACAGCACTTAACAACAGAAAACACATTAAAATATAATTTCCGCTGTAAAGAGGTGAAAAGACAATTAGATGTAGCATGCCCAGAACTTGAATCCCAGTCCTAGTGCAGAACTTGACTAGCTCATTGGCCTTGTCTCAAATCCCTACATTTTCTGAGCCTCAGTTTCCTTATCTATAAAATAGGGGCATTGCTATCTGTAACAGGATAATGGCGTGAGGATTAAATAACATGTATGAATCTCAGAAACACTGTGCTAAACAAAAGAAGCTAGACATACAAGGCAACATGCTGTTAAGACTCCATTTTTGTAAAGCTCTGCATCTGACAAAGGAGCCCTGCTGGTACAACAGTTAAGCATTTAGCTGAGAACCAAAAAGTTGGCAATTCCAATCCACCTAGCATTTGAGGACTAAGGTGAACCTCATCCAAGTCATGGTATTTTCAATAACCTCATATACATGTGAAAGTTGGACAATGAAAAAAGAAGATTGTGGAAGAAATAACTCATTTGAATTATGATGTTGAAGGAGAATATTGAAAGTACCGTGGACTGTCAAAAGAACAAACCAATCTGTGTTGGAAGAAGTATAGCCAGAGTGCTCCTTAGAAGCCAGAATGGCCGGACTGCATCTCTCATACTTCAGACATATTATCAAGAGAGACCAGTTCCTGGAAAAGGACATCATGCTTTGTAAAGTGGAGGGTCATCAAAAAAGAAGAAGACCCCCCAAATGAGATGGATTGGCACAGTGGCAGCAGTGATGGAGTCAAGAGTAGCAGCACTAGGACCATCAAGGGAGAAGAGCAGATAGCGGGACCCTACCCAGAGAAGCAGTGATGCCTGAAATGGAGCCAGAGATGATGACGTGGAGCGATGGAGCAGCTGGAGACTTTAGATCCAGAGAGGGAGAGCGACTGTGTGCTGAAGACCTGGGG
>NW_006408557.1:6122373-6148196 GCF_000296735.1 Chrysochloris asiatica
GAGATGATGACGTGGAGCGATGGAGCAGCTGGAGACTTTAGATCCAGAGAGGGAGAGCGACTGTGTGCTGAAGACCTGGGGGGCACGGGGGAAGGGTTGCATGGAGGGGATTGTAACCATGGCAATGAGATGATATACGATAGAATGAATGTAAAACTAAAGTTCTCCCATGTAAACTATCACATAATTCACAATAAATCATTTAAGGTAAAAAAAAAAAAAAAAGAGTAGCAGCAATTGTGAGGTTGGTGTAGGACCAGTCAGTGTTTTGTTCTGTTGTACATATGGCAGCTATGAGTCGGTACAACTCTACGACACCTAACAGAAACAGCTGCAGCGGGAATCCATCCAGCAGCTTTGTATGAGAAAGACCTGATGATTAACTGCCATGAAGATGACAGCCTAGCAAACTCTGTGGGCCAGTTCTTTTCTGTCACATGGGGTCGCTATGAGTTGAAAATCAGCTGCTGGGGACCTAACAGTAGAGCAGCGATGGAAATCAAAACATTGAGGACCTCTGATATGTGGTGACATTGTGGGTTAGGTGATGGACTTCTAATGGCAAGGTCAACAGAAAGATGAGGCTGTTTGCTCCCGTAAGGAATATAGTCTAGGAAGCCCTATTATAAAGTGGCAGTGAGTCAGAACCAACTAGATCGCAGTAGTATGGGGTGGCTTGGGGGTGGGGGAGATTGACTAGAAAATAGCAGGAGGAAACTTTTGGGGTAGTGGATATACTTTATTAGTTCTGGTGGTGGTGGTGGAGGGGGTTGTGTGCCATCAAGTTGGTTCGAACTCGTATCGATTCTTTATAAGGTTTCTGAGGCTCGAAGTCTTTACTGGAGAAGAAAGTCTTCTCTTTCTCCCAGTATGTACCACAGGTACATAACAAAACAACCAAAATCATTGCTGTCCAGTCAATTCTAGCTTATTGCAACCCTACAGGACAGGACAGGAAACCTCAGGGTTTCCAAGGCTGTAAATTCTGACAAAAGCAGATTTCCACAGCTTTCTCTTGTGGAGTGGCTGGTGGGTTCAGTAGCAGGTGAGTGCTTAACCACCCTGCAACCAGGGTTCTAACATGGATATACATATATATGCCAAAAACTAATTTAACTATTGATTTAAAATCTGTGTACTTTATTGTAGATAAATTATATCTAATTTTTAAAAACATCCATTAAAAATTAAATGACATAATTTCATATAAAAGGGTTTGCAATCTATGACATGTCATTAAAAAAGAAACTAGGAGTCCTGGAGTGGCGCTGACCACAAGGTCAGAGGTTCAAAGTCATCAGAAGCTTCTCGGAAACCTATACAGGGTCGCTCTGGGTCGAAACTCCCTTGGCGGCACTTACAGTCTTAAAGATATGTGCACAAGTCCTCCACAGGCATAAGGTCATCTGGGAAATGGGAGATGGCCTTCCAACCTTAGTGACAACCTGCTCCCAGACCCGCACCCGCGGGGTGAGGGACTGCCTGCCTCAATTTTCCCCACCACGAAGCTTACTTGCTTTGGAATTCGCCAAGCACATTGCCTCCAGGGCTCTGTCGCTCCAGCCAGGAGCACTCTGCCTCCAGGTCCCGGGAGCGCTGACAGTTGCCCTCGACCTGCCTGGCAACGGGCTCCTCCCGGCTGTCCAGCTTGCCCAGGCTCCGGAAGGCGGCCAGCTGCCTGCCAAGGACATAGTGCCGCTGCTCAAACGCGCGGCCCCGCTGCGCATTTAGCCGGCCGCTGGACCGTTGGGGAGTCTGGAAGATGGCCGTTGCTCTGGTGCATGCACCTCTGGGTGCTCAACCGTCCCTCCACTAGTCCCCTGGGCCAGAAGCCTGTTAATAAACATCCGAGGTCCCCAGCATACTGCTGGGATGTTCCTGAGCCAATCAGCTGTTGAGCTCAGCTCCACACTGCATCCAGGCAGGCTCTAGAAAAATAAAAAAAGCAGCCGGCCTGCTTCTAAGAGCTGGATTAGGAGACCACACAGTTGTGATTGTTGGAAAGTTAAATTGGTCAATGGGCTCTTTGTTCTGTGATACTTAAGGCCTTTGGCCTCATGACTGAAAGGATCAGGAGGCCAAAAGAGGCACAAGGAAGAGTAGTTTAGAACTTAAACACTTTGCTGTGACTAGAAAAACTCCTGTTGTTGTTAAGTGCCCTCCAATTGATTCCGACATATAGCGACCCTGTGTAGGGTTTCCAAGGAGCAGTTGGTGAGCTTGAACCACCCACCTTGCAGTTCAAATGGCTTTGCAGTCTGACATTAGCCCACAGCGCCACAACAGGACTCCTGACTGAAGTCCTATTGGTAGTTTTTCTGCAGGATATAAGTGATACAATTTTTTTTTAATGGTTAATTGTGAATTATGTGATAGGTTACATGGGAAAACATTAGCTTTACATTCATCCTATCGTATGTATATTGTTTCACTGTCATGGTTACAATCCCCTCCAACCAAAGGGTTTATTGTGAATTATATGATAGGTTACTTGGGAAAACATTAGCTTTACATTCATCCTATCCTATGTATATTGTTTCATTGTCATGGTTATAATCCCCTCCAACCAAAGGGTATACCCCTCCAACCAAAGGGTATACCCTGCAAGTCTGCCCCCTGGTCATCAGCACACAGTCCCCTCCCTTTCTGGGTCTAGAGTTCCCAACCGCTCCATCTCTCCATGTCATCTTCTCTGCCTCCATCTCTGGCATCACTGTTTCTATGGGTAGGGTCCCACACTCTGCTCTTTTCCCTTGATGGTCCCAGGGACCTCTGCTCCTAGACTGCAAAATCAATCACTCGGCTGGCTCCTTTTGCTACAAAACATCTACCTTTACATTTCCAACCCTCACAGTCAGTCCTGATAATTATTGTTTACATTGTTTACTATTCTACCTTCCTCCGCCACACTCTGGATCTAGGTTCCCTCTTGAAAGCTTGTAAGTCAGTCACTTCTTGCCTTTGTAGCCCCCCGCCCCCCATTTTGGGTAGCCAATTTCCAAGTTGCCCATCCCTGTCTACTCTGTGTATGGAGGGGTTGGGAATGTTCCTCGCTGTAAAGATTTGTTCCTTCTTTTGAGCTACTGCATCCATAGATGTAGGTCAAATTCATCAAACCATATCAGATTACTCTTTTTTTCCTCTTCTTTGTTCTTTTAGTTGAGCTCTGATCATCCAGTCACTGAAGCCAGGATAAGTGGGTATTATCTGCAAGTGTGGGTGTTCTTGTGCATATGCCCTCTCTTCTTATCAGCTGGACACTTCACTCTCCACTCTAGTCCTCTGTGGCTATGTCACTGACTCTGGGCCCAAGAGTCCCCAGGTCTTGCCACACTGCTGGCCAACTAGGTGTCCACCCGGGTTCACAGGAGTCTATTGAACATTGTAGGGCTAAGTTCGCAGCTTCATTGCTGTTTTTCCCTCACTTCCCCTAATAGGTGATGAACGTAGTCACCAATCAGAGCACATGAATCGATACCTTTTTTTTTTTTAAAGCATTGTTGTTTGTTTTGTTTTGATACCAGCTACTAAAATGAAGTCCTGATGTGGTGCTGTAGGATAAGCACTGGACTATTAACAACAAGGTGGGCTGTTCAAACCCACCTCGGAAACACTGTACAGGGTTGCTATAAGTCGACTCCACAGCACTAACAACAAGTGAAAGGAGCCCTCACAGTGTTAATGGGTTATGAGATGGGTGAGGTCAGCAATTTGAATCTAACAATCCCTTTGCAGGGGAAAGACGAGGCTTTCTTCTCCCAAAAATATTTGTTGTTGTTGTTGTTAAGTGCCATGAAGTCAGTTCCCATCCAAAGAGAATTTGTCTAGGGTTTTCAAGGAGGGACTGTTAAGCTTGAACTGCTGACTGTGTGGTTCAAACCAACTTTGCAGTCCAGCACATTAGCCCACAGCGCCACACCATTACAGCTTTGGAAATCCTGTACCGAGTCTCTGTGAGTCAGAACCAACTCTAGGCACACTACCACCACCATCACCACCACCACAATCTTTGATAGCTTCATCTTTCTCCCGAGGAGCGGTTGGTGGACTTGAACCGCGATCCTTGAGGTTTGCAGTCCAAAGCATCTCCTACAGAGCCATGGCACTCACTGGCTGATGATCATGATAATTAAGCATTCAGATACAGTGTTAAACATGTAACTTTAGTGCTTAAGCTATATCTTTAAGAAATTCCTAACTAAGAGCTTTTTCACCATATATATATATATATATATATATATATATAAACTTTGGAAATTTTACACTTGTTCTAAGAACACTTGTAACCGGTCATCTCTTGTCATCTGAAGCCTCCTTTTGCAAAAAAGGCTAACTTCTGCAAAAGGTAGTTGACTAACATCCTGCCACCTGCAACTTTGCAAGTGTTATTCAATCACAAAATCTCCCCCAAATGTATTCCCAAATATATTTGGTTTTTAACCTTGTTAATATTTGGAAATACCAGAGTGGAGGTGGGGGACACATTACCAGGTTTGCTTGGTATTAGTGTTTCTTTGTTTTGTACAACATCTTTCTGTCATTAGTAAAACTCTTTGTTTTTATTTTAAATAGAATTATGGTCTTTTTTCCTATGACACTTTTGGTAAAAGAAGTGGAAACTGAAAACACCTCTTCCTGGCAGCTCCTAGAATCCAAGGAAATTCAACTTTGGATCCAGCTGAATCATCTGTTGTTGATGTTGTTAAGTGCCACTGATGGTTGGTCCCAACTCATAGTGAACCCTACATAGGGTTTTCAAGGAGAGGCTGGTGAGTTTGAACCACCAACCTTGTGGTTCAAACTGCCCTTGTGGTCCAGTGCTTTATCCCACAGCGTCACACCAGGAGCTGAATCCTTTAGGCTCACTTTTTCCCACAGATCTTTGGGAGTTGCCTAAACTCCACTTTGTTGCTACTGAGGTTCAATCACGTTCTTTTACCAGTTTATTTTCATTATTATTCATTTTCTGTCATTTTTATTCAGCCTGGATTTATTTTCCTTTTTCTCCCTGTTCTGGTTTCTTCAGCGGTAAATCTACTACTTGGATCTCAGAGTTAGACACAGATGATAATTTAGCTTTCAAAGAGCTGCAAGCCATTTGGGACTGAAAAAGCAAAATATCTTTCAAACCTCTTGATGTCTCCCTTCTAGAGATTGCTGTGACTCTGAGAAAACCCCAAGAGTACTTACTCCTCTCCCATTTTGTAATCTACCAGGAAGCCATAGAAGGAAACTACCTAAGTTTTTCTGCTAGCAAGTTCGAGTTGAAATTTTCTGCTTGCAAACTCGGGTATAAAACATAAGATTTTATAGATAGCAAAATCTCAAATCCTTTTGGATTTTGGTCTCAATACAATAACCAAAAGTAGTGTTTTATGTGGACTAAGAGGGAAATGAATAACAACAAATCCAAAACTAGAGAGTATCCATTCAAGGGTTCTCACATAAATTATAAGCAAACATAGTCTTGCTATTCTGTTTTGAGCCAACAGCATGATCTCACCAATAACAGTTGAAAAATCAGTAGCCATTTCAAAGTACTTTCTAATTGAATAAAATAATAAGCCTCAAATCTAAACTAAGAGACTTTCTAGTCAGCAGAATAAATCAAGTTAAAAGTAATTTAGGATTTCTTTTTTTAAAAAATGATCACTTTAAAAGAAAAAAAAACATTGAGTATTTATTTGCATTGTTGTCTTTGAGAATGTTTTGTTTAATACTCAGTTTTAGTCAAAGAGTCTAAATGCAATTCCTCCAATTAATAATCTAGCAAATTAACAAATCTAAATAAAGCCTAATTTTTCTGTAAGAAATTACTATATACATTTAAGAAATTGGGTTACTTGTTTTATGTGGCACTGTATAAATGCGAATTATGAATTTATGTGGCTTTTAGTTTCATTTTGTATCTGAGTTTCTATATTGTTTTTAAAAGCCATAACTAACATTTCTGAGGTTTTTCCTTTCATGAGACAGACTTTTTTTTTTTTTTTTTTTTAAATTAAGAACTGACTTTATTTTGTTTCTTTCACATTTAATATAATTAGGTCTGGCTTATCTTTCTTCAGTCTCTAACTCCAATAAGAATATATTGATATTAACTTTGCTATAACTCGGAAACCCTGTACAAGGTCGCTATGAGTCAGAACTGACTCCACGGCACATAACAACAACAACAATAAGTGCCATAAAATCAGTTACAACCCATTTCAACCCTGCATAGGGTTTCTGAGGCGAGGCTGGTGAGCTTGAACTGCCAACCTTGTGGTTCAAACCTACTTTGCAGTCCAATTCATTAACCCACAGTGCCACACCAGGACTCCTTTTAACTTTTTTTTGAAGTTTTTATTGTGAATTGAGTGATAGTTCACATAGGAGAACATTGGTTTTACTCTCATCGTTTCATTGCAATGATTACAGTCTCCTCCGTGCATCATCATTCAAAAGTATTTGCTTCTAGTCTCTCTGTTTTTCTTTTTGTTTTCTTTATTTGTTTGTTTGATGGGGGGTCATGAGACAGCTTTTTGAGATTAAAAAAAAAAGGCTGCTTCTTGTATGTTAAGCTTTCAGGAATTGCACTGGAAAGGAAAAGTGCACATGAAAACATTGATTATTTTGAATGACATAACAAGGCTTTAAATTGGGATAAATCATTTGAAATTGCTTCTTTAGAATTTGCAAAAGCAGAGCTATAACAATGTAGTTGGAAACTAGTTGAAAACTCTATAAGGGTCACTATGAGTTGAAACAGACTCAACAGCACTTAACAACAACTTGTTGTTGTTGTCTAGATGGTTTTATTAAATTAAATTATAATTTTTCTTCAAAAACTAATTGTTTAGTATAATAATAAATAAGCACTTATATGAATTAAATAATCATAACATTCTCAGATATAATGAAAAGAAGTTTGTTCTGACCAAAATAATTTTATGTCAACCTTAAAAGCAAAACTTTTCTAAAGCATATCAAGTTGACAGCAACAACAAACAAGCAGAAGTATCAGTATTCAATTCTGATAGAATTGACTATGGGACATAGACCAGCACATGAGATAAGAAGGGCATTATCTCATGATTGAGGGATCAACTGAACAAGAGGACATAACCATAATAAATGCTTATGCTTCCAATGAAAGAACCTCAAAATACATAAATCAAACTGCAGTGGAATTGAAGATGGAAATGGACAACTCTACAAAAATAGTTGTTGTTGTTAAGAGCCGTTAAATCTATTCTGACCCATAGCAACCCTGTAGAGGGTTTCCAAGGAGCAGCTGGTGAGCTTGAACCACCAACCTTGCAGTTCAAATGACTTTGCAATCTGACACATTAACCCACAGAGCCACACAAAAATAGGAGATTTTAATATACCACTTTTAATGAAGGACAGAACAACTGGAGGAAAATTCAGCAAAGACACAGAAGAACTAAACAACACAATCAACCTACTCGACCTCATAGATTTATACAGAGAACTCAACCCAACAAAAGCACAATACATATGCTTTTTCAAGTGTACATGGAACATTCTCCAGAGTAGACTGTATATTGAGCCAGAGAGCAGGCCTCAATAACTTGTAAAACATCTAAATACTACAAACACTGTACTACTGGTGTGGAACTCTCACTCCCTGATCTCAAAATCTACTACAGTCACAGTGGTTAAAACAGCTGGTATAGGTACAAAAAGCGATGCATAAGTCAATGAAACAGAATAAGAACTCAGAAGTAAATCCATCCACATACAATCAATTGATCTTTGACAAAGGGTCAAAACACATTAAATGGGGAAGACATAGTCTCTTCAACCAATGGTGATGACAAAACTGGAAATCCATTTTCAGAAGAATGAAACAAGATCCATATCTCACACCATATACAAAAACAGATGCAACTTGGATTAAAGACCTAAATATAAAACCTGGAACCATAAAGATCATCAATGAAACAAGGGACAAATTTAGGGACTCTAATATATGGCATATATTCACAGTCAAGCATAACTAAAAACATGAAAACAGTAGAAGATGAAATAGATGACTGGGACCTCCTAAAACTTAGATACATATGTGCATCTAAAGATTTTTACAAAAGAGTAAAAAGAGAACCCACAGACAGGAAAAAAAATTTTGCAACAATATATCAGACAAGGGATTAATGCCTAAAATTTGTTGACAACTACAACACCTATACAAGAAAAAGACAAACCAGTTTTTTTTAAATGGGCATAAGACATGAACAGACACTTCATCAAGGAAGACATTCAGGCAGCCAACAATCATATGAAGAAATGTTCATGAGGATTATTGATTTTTGTTGTTGTTTGTTAAGTGCCATCGAGTTGATTCTGACCCATAGCGACCCTGTATAGGGTTTTCAAGGAGCGGCTGGTGAAATTGAACCACTGACCTTGCAGTTCAAGCAACTTTGTAGTCGGACGCTTAGTCCACAGTGCCACAGGAGAGATTCAAATCAAACCTACAATGAGATATCATCTCACACTAACATTAATAGCAAAGTTAAAAAAAAAAAAACAGAAAACAACAAATGCTGGCAAGGGTGTGGAGAGTTTGGGACCTCCTACATTGCTGGTGAAACTGTAAAATTATTCAACCACTGTGGAAACTGGTATGATGCTTTCTCAGAAGGTTGGAAATAGAAATACTGTATGACCACAATACTTCTACTTGGTACGTATCCACAAGAAATAAGAATCAGAACATGAGTAGATATATGCACACCAATGTTCATCACAGCATTATGCAAAAAGATGAAGACAGCCTAAATGCCATCAATGGAAGAGTGGATAAATAAACTTTTTTGGTATATACACACAATGGACTGCTATGAAATGATAAAGAATAACGATGACTCTACAAAACTCCTCATAACATGGATGAAACTGGAGGATATTATGCTGAGTGAAATTAGTCAAATACAAAAGGACAAATAATGTAGGAGACCACTATTGTAAAAACTCCAGAGAAGGTTTCCACGGTGAAAGAAACATAATTTGATGGTTATCAAGGGTGGGAAAGATGAAAGATTAATTCACTGGCCAAAGGGGAGACACATGTTAATTCAGTTGACAGGGAGGGCAATATAAAAGAAGGTGGAGGTTAGCAGAAGTACGAAGACAAGTGAAGACGCATGGAGGTATGCAAGGGCTAAAGGGGGTAGAGGTAAGTAGTGTTATCTATACAACCTCAGAACAACAGTGTTCTGCAGATACATGGACAGATACACAGGCTGAATGAGTATAGGAGGAAGTGTGGGCACATACCTACAGATATATAAGGGTTTGAAACAGGATATTTGTACCTTTGCTGCAGACACACCTATGAATGTGGTGGAGAATGTTGTTGTTAAGTGCTATTGAGTTTGTTCCAACTCATGTTGTTGTTGTCAGGTGCCATCGAGTCGGAACCGACTAATAGCGACCCCATGCACAGCAGAACGAAACAATGTCCAATCCTGGGCCAACCTCACTACCACTGCCACACTTGACGCCATCATTGATGCCACCTGGCCAATCCATCTCATTGGGGGTCTTCCTCTTTTTCTCTGACCCTCCATCTTACCCAGCATGATATCCTTCTCCAATGATTGTTTTCTCCAGACAATATGTCCAAAATATGAGAGACGAATCTTAACCATCCTGGCCTCCAAGGAACGCTCTGGCTGCACTTCTTCCAACACAGATCTATTGGTTCTTTTGGCAGTCCATGGCACTTGTAGTATTCTCCTCCGGCACTACAACTCAAAGGTATCAATTCTTCTACGATCTTCCTTATTCACTGTCCAGGTTTCGCATCCATATGAGGCTATTGAAAACACCATGGCTTGGGTCAGGTGCACCTTAGGAGTCCTTAGGGTTTCCAAGGAGCAACTGGTGAGTTTAAATCACTGATACTGTAGTTCAAATCAATCTTGAGGCCCAGTGCTTATCATACAGAGGTGAAGAATACAGGGAACAAAATGATGAAAACTTCTTGTTATTGTTAGGTGCCATTGAGTCGGTACCGACTCATAGCGACCTTAGGCACAGCAGAACGAAACACCACCTAATCCTGGGCCAACCTTACTATCGTTGCCACCTTCAGCCCATTGATGCTGCCACTTTGCCAATCCGTCTTTCTGGGGGTCTTCCCCTTTTCTTTGACCCTCCACCTTACTAAACATGATATCCTTCTCCAGCAACTGGTCCCTCCTGACAATATGTCCAAAGTATTAGAAACGAAATTTGGCCATCCTGGCCTCCAAGGAGCACTCTGGCTGCACTTCTTCCAACACAGATCTATTAGTTCTTTTGGCAGCAGACATAACTAAACAACTTAAGGGAATGAGTTGCTGGGCATGAGGGCTCAGGATCGTAGTCTTAGGGGACACCAAGTTCAATTGACATAACATAGTCCACAAAGACAATGCTCTACATCCTACTTTGGTGAGTAGCATCTGGGATTTTTAAAGCTTATGAGCTGCCAACCCAGGGGCAACTAACTATTGATCTCTCCATGTGCAGCAGAAGAGTGATTAAAAATTTGAAGATGCTTGAAATCAACTATTCCAATAGAGCCCAAAACTGTGGCCCTCAGCCACCCTTGAGGTCTGGAAAGGAATTCACCCTGGGGACCCAATTTTAAGCCAAACAGTAGATAGGTGTATGTTGTCATTGTTGTTAAGTACCATCAAGTCGATTCCGACCCATAGTGACCCTGTGTAGGGTTTCCAAGGAGCTACTGGTGAGCTTGAACCACCGACCTTGCAGCTCAAACAACTTTGCAATATATAGGGATGCAAAAACCATGTGGGGGCATTGTCTGACATCCTCTAGCTTCAATGGGGAAAAGAGAATCAAGTGTGAAATCAACCCAAGGCCGAATCCCATGAAGTGGAGGTCCGATGTGCCTCCACCCTACAACCTTCTTTATCCTATTCTGACACCAACCATCCCTCCCACAGCACTCTATGCTTCATATCTGGGTTTGATAATCCATTGCAATGGCCACACAGAACTCATAACAATACTCATGATTATGAAGTTTAGTAGGGACCTTCACATGGTGCAATTCAGGGTCAGAAACAATTCAGGATGCCGCAGTTTTATAATCAGGAATGCCTCTTCTCTGCCATACTGCAGACATGCCTCACTCTTGGTCTTTGGTCTCTCAGCTATGTGACCATTTGACCTCTGCCCTGCTCGGGCAAGTGTTACCAAGCTCCATTAGCCAGTCTGTAAATGCCCATAGGGCAAGCCAGCCTCCGGCCACTCAATTTTACTTAATCCACAGGTAGGGAAGCCCACAGCTGCTCTGTCTCTTCTTGCCACCATCTCTTTTTTATGGTGCTTTTCTAGGTAGGGATCTCACGCTCTACTCATGCTCTTCTTTCTTGATGGTCCTGGATTTATCTGATCCTGCCTCTGAGATGGTTTCTTTTAGTCCTAGTGGGATGGAAAAACTAACCAATCCCAGTCTGTACACCTATTTGTAAGGTCCCACCCAATCAAGTGGGCAAAATTAAGAACACATTGAATAAAAAAGACATATCAAGTAAATTCAAGGTATCACAAGAGGGGACAGCAACACTAGTAAGGTATGCTCACACTGGAATGGTCAATCATTCAAAATGAAAAAAAAAAAAAAAAACAAGTACGTAAGGACAAAGCTGAGAAGGGATGAAGTTGTTGCTGTTGCTAATCGTCATCAATACTAATAGCAACCCTGTATAGAGTTTCCAAGGAGTTGCTGGTGGGTCTGAACTGCTGAACTGTGGTTAGGAGTCCAGTGCTTATCCTGCAGAGCCATGCCAGGAAACCAGCAGCACCACACAAAAACACAGCAATATGAAAGCAACAGATTCATACCTATTGATAATTTTACTGAACGTAAATGGATTCAATGCAGTCAAGAGACATAGAGTAACAGAATGGATACGAAAACTGGCTCCTTCAATACACTGTCTACAAGAGACAGATCAAAATTATGGAGACAGCCTAAATGCCCATCAACAGAATGATTAAGAATGATTAAGCAAGTTTTGGTACATATGCACATATGTACATATATATGCACATACAATGGAATGCTATACAGTGTTGAAGAATATCGATGAATCTGCAAAACACCTCATAACATGGATGAACCTGGAGGACATCATGCTGAGTGAAATTGGTCAATCCCAAAAGGGCAAATATTGTGTAAGACCAATATTGTAAAAGTTAAGAAAAAATAATCTTTATAAAAGAATCATTTGATGATGGTTACCAGAGTTGGGGGAGAGGGAAAGTTATTCATGGGCTAGAGGGTAGATACATGTTAACATGAGTGAAAGAATAGGCAATCTACAACACAAGTGAGGTCCACAGAAGAAAGATGAAGGTAACAGGAGACATTGGGAGGAATGCAAGAGGTAAAGTGAATAGAGGTAAATATTGCTAATTGATGATACATGCAGGGGATTGCAATCATGGTAATGAAGGACAGTATATGATTTGTTGAATGTGAAACTGATGATCTGCTCTATAAACCGTCACTCAATTCTAAATAATAAGTTTAAAAAAAAAAACAAGAGAGTAGAATTGAAGGGAAGTTCCTCAATTTGATTAAGGGGCATGGCGCTGTGGGTTAGTGTGTTGGACTGCAAGGTCAGTGCTTCAAACTCACCATCTGCTCATTGGAAACCCTATACAGGGCCACTATGAGTTGGAACCAACTCCATGGTCCTGAACAACAACAGCAGCATACTTAATGGATAACGATTGAGAACATTCCCCTAGATACAGAAAACAAGACAAGGGTGCCCACTCTTACCCCTCCTGTTCAATATTAGTTATCCTAGCCAAAGCAATTAGAATAAAAGAAAGAAAATGTATCCAAATTGGTAAAGAAGAGGTCAAATCATCTCTATTGACAGATGGCATGATCCTATGTATAGAAATTCCCAAAGAATCCACAAGAAAGCTTCTAGAACTAATAGAGGAATGTAACAGGGTTTTAGATACAGAATCAAGAAACAAATATAAGTTGGGTTTCTACACACGAGTAATGAGAAATCTGAATAAGAAATCAAGGAAATTCGTTCCATTTACAATCGCATCGAAGAGAATAAAACACCTAAGAATAAATTAAACCAGGGATGTGAAAAACTTATATAGTGAATATTATAAAACACTATTGAAAGAGATTAAAGAAGACTTCACTTAATGAAAAAAATGTTGTGAGTTCATGGATTGGAAGATTTAATATGTTAAAATGTCAATACTTCCCTTGAATAGCTAAGTCAATTTTTAAGAACAAAGTAATAGGACTAACCCTTTCTAATTTTAAAACACACTATTTGTTGTTGTTAGAGTCCTGGTGTGACACTATGGGTTAATGTGCTGGACTGCAAGGTTGGTTTGAACCATAAGGTCTGTGGTTCAAGCTCACCAGTCACTCCTTAGAAATCCTCTACAGGGTCATTATGAGTTGGAACTGACTCGATGGCACTTAACAATGACAACATACATTATACTAACACAATCTTAATAGAATAAGTCACCAAAAACATGAATTATTTATTACATATATATATAGTTGTTGTTGTTAAGTGCCATAGAGTCGGTTCCAACCCATAGCAACCCCGAACAGGATTTCTGAGGCTTTAAATCTTTACGGGAGCAGAAAGCCTCATCTTTCTCCCACGGAACCACTGGTAGTTTCAAACTGCTGACCTTGTGGTTCGCAGCCTGATTCTTAACCACTACACTACCAGAGCTCCATATATATATATACGTATATAGAACAGATCATGAGTTTGACATCCAACAATCCATATCTGTTTAGTTTCACCTGTTTGATTGCAATCCCTTCCATGCAACATCACTTATCCCACTCCTCTGTGCTTCCTATCTCCATTTCTCCTTCTTCCCTAACCCTTCTGAACTTGGTTCTTGGGTAAATGCTACCCTTTTGATCTGAAATTGTTGGTTATCCTAAGGTGTACATATCTCACTAATGTTAGTGTTTCCCTTAAAGACCAATTTTGATCCATATCATAAATACTCATTTTAGTTAAGTATCATCTTCACTGTAAGTATTTTATACTCATGTATATCCCAATGTGGTTAGTAGGAGTCTAGCACTGTCCCTGTTGTTGTTGTTAGTTGCCATCGGGTGAATTTCAACTCATGGTGAGAAGACCATGTGTCCAGTAGAACTGCTCCACAGAGTTTTCAAGATTGTGACCTTTCAGAAGCAGATCATCAGCCTTACTTCCAAGTAGCCTCTGAATGGGTATAAATTACCAGTGTCAATTAATTCTATTAGTAGTCCATCACTTAAACATTTGTGCTTCCCATTGCTTCTAATGCTCTTGAAAGCATCCTTCCTTTGTAAAACAAGATAGTCTAGACGCATCTATTTTGCCTTCTGTCCCAACCCATGGAGTAAAATTCCATCAGAATACTACTGTTTTCTTTAGGTGAAGAACTGATTTCAGTGCTCTGCACTAAAAAGTCGGTTTGAACTGCAAGGTCGGAGGTTCAAGCTCACCAGCTGCTTCTCAGAAAACCTATACAGGGTTGCTATGGGTTAGGCTTGACTTGATGGCACTTAACAACAGCAACAACATAACAAACATGAAGAGGAAAAGAAAACTAATACACCATATGCACAGTGACTACAGCCATATTAAATATATCTCTATAATCAGTTTAATGACCATATCAGCTTTTATGTTTTTTTGCTGTTGTTAAATGCCCTTGAGTCGGTTCCAACCCACAGCGCCCCGGTATAGGATTTCCAAGGAGTAGCTAGTGAGCTTGAACCACTGACCTTGAGGTTCAAATGACTTTGCAGTCTGTCGCATTAACCCACAGTGCCACACCAGTACTCCAGCTTTTATGTTTAGCACATATTTTTTACCATTTAAAGTTGCTTTGAACCACAAGGTTGGTGGTTCAAGCCCACCAGCCACTCCTCAGAAAACCTAGATAGTGTCACTACGGGTCAGAACCTACTCGATGGCACTTAGCAACAACAAATAAATAAGAAACTTTAAGAAAAAATCATTAACATTTTTCCCAATTAGCAAGTATTAAAAAGCCTTAGTAAAATAACTAGAGATGGTCCATCATTTCTTCAGTTTCATGTAATTCTGAGTTTGCTTTCAGCTTTAAGCAGCTATCAAGGGTAGTAGAGAGAATCTGTATATGCCATAGGTTCCTGTGGGGTCTCTTCAGTCTCCTCACACAATCTGTCCTTTCCCCAGAACATATAACTGTCTTCCACAAGAGGGCCACTCTCCCTCACTTAAGAGGTAGCATCCTTCCTGTGGTTTCCCAGAGAGGAGAGGACAGTCTAAAGCACTGATACATACCAATGCATTGCTTAAAATCTTTCCAACAGCCTGGAGAGACTCAAAAGGCAAGAAGTCAGTCATAGGAAGGCTTATCTAATATGGTGGCAAGAAACCCAGGGGTGAAAGGGTAAACAGCTGGGGCCCTGATTTTGCGATTCAAACCAACCTTGTGATACAAGACTTATCCTACCGTGCAGGACTCCAGTAACTGTATGTTGTTGTTGTTGCTGTTAAGTGGTGTCGAAAAAGTTCCAACTCACAGCAACCCTTTATAAGGTTTCTAAGGAGCAGTTGGTGAGTTTGAATCGCAGACCTTGTGGTTCAAACCAACCTTGCAGTCCAGCGCTTTATCCCCCAGCACCACATACATAAATCTATATATCAACACACACATGAGGGGGCTTTTAAAAGTTCATGAAAAAGTGGAACTTAAAGATACTAGAATTTTTCCGAGAACTTTTTGAAGTCCCTTTACATTGTTATTGTTGTTGTTGATAGTTGCTGCTGAGATGATTTTGACTCAGTGACCCCAGGTGAATAGATTTCCAAGTCTTTCTTCTGTGTAGCTGCTGGGTATATTCAAGCCATCAACTTTTCAGTTAGCAGCACTTAACCACTGTGCCACCATTTAAGTTCTTCCTGACGATTAACTGTCAATGTAAAATGCTTTGCCCTCTGGCAAATAGATTGCAGTTCAAGCTCACCATCTGGTCCTTGGAAACCCTATACAGGGTCTCTATGGGTCAGAACCAATTCAACGGCACTTAACAACAAAAACCAGCCTAGGGAGGGGTAGTACTGCCCTTAGGGAACTTGCCTGGGCTTGCCTTGGAAACTGGGGTCCCAGGGCCATGAGATCATGAGTCACACCTCCAACCACCAAGTAACCAGGTAGTCAGAGGGCCACAGAACCAATCCTGTGAGCTTTTCTCATCTTCAGTTGTGTACATATTCCCATCAGGGGCTCCTTCCACTTCTGTTGTCTGTCTTTGACAATGATGAGTCAATCTGCTGCCAATCATGATTTTGTGATTATTCCCTTTGTTTCATACAGTCTATAATTAAGTCACAGGAGTCCTGATGTGGCGCTGTGGGTTAATGTCCTGGACTGCAAAGTCATTTGAACCACAAGATTGGTGGTTCAAACTTACCAGGAAACCCTATACCAGGTCAATATGGGTTAGAACCAACTCGACAGCACTTAACAACAACAACATAATTAAGTCACATAGTCCTGGTGTAACACTATAGGATAAAGCACTGGTGGATTGCACCGCAAGGCCTGCAGTTGAAACTCACCAGCCAATCCTATGAGTCAGAACCAACTTGAAGGCACTTAACAACAACAACGATAATTAAGCCACATGGCCATGAAATCTTTAGACACCATTATGGCCTCATGCTGATGATTTCTCTCATCTGAACGGCTCATCTTTGTCCTGTTTAAGACTTAACAAATGGGTCTCTGGGGCCCTGGTGTGGTGCTGAGGATAAGCACTCAACCATAATGTTGGTTTGAATCAAAACATTCACTGTTCAAACTTACAGTCAATCCCCAGAATCTTCGGCACTTAACAATAACAGACAATATATTTGAATTGGGGGTCTTTTTCCCTCGAGAACAGAATGTTGGGAGGTTCATCTTAAACCTTTCGGATGAGGAAGCTAATATCACTTGACCAAGGATGAGTCATTAGAAGAGCTCTTATCACAACTTGAAGTCCATGACCCCTCTCACCCACATTTGCTGATGATGCTATTTCAAAGGACACTGCCAAATTCAGTAGAAGCCCCAACTTGAAATTTGCTTTGTTTTCCACTATAGTGATTCCTGGAGCAGCGCTGTAAGTAAAGCACTGGACAGCTAACCATAGGTCAACAGTTCAAACCCACCAGCCGTTCCTCAGAAACCCTATACAGGGTCACTGTGATTCAGAACTGACTCAATGACACTTAACAACAGCAGCACAATGACTGGATCTTTGTGTTGTCTTTTATCATTAAAGGAACTACACAGGGACAGAGAAAAAAATACACTCATTAAGAAAGAAAACAGTGCACCAGTCAGCAGAATGACAGTAGTTACAATACAGACTAAAGGGAAAAATAAATTATTGGAAAAGAACTTTCTATTTTAAGATTATGAAGAAAAGATGTCCATAAGTGGGAGATTCTGAAGATACTTCTCAGGCATTTTCAAAGGCTGTGGCTTTTCAAATGTAAACGTAAAACAACATTCATTATAATGGTGGTATGCCAACCAGAGTCTGTCTGCTTATTTTGTTCCATGGTCAGTCCTTGCTGAACATGACAATTTAACCCTGAGCCATAGATCTGTGAATGCCATCCCACCACTTAAATCCTCCTCCCCCCATGGTCCCATCTCCAAAATGCCTTTCAACTGTCCTCAATGACCTTAATTGCATGGTTTATAATCTGGAAGGACAACAATTTAACAGAGAATTTTAGGCCACATTCCCTTAGGGTACATTTTTTTTCAAGGAAGCCTTACTGAGTCTTAGGGTAACATATTCCATTGGATCCCAAAGTGCCACTTTGCCAGGATTTGCAACCTGATGTCCTAACAAATTCTAAAATAATTCCAGAGCATCACAGAGCCAACAAACAGTATTCCCAAGCCTGCGCTCTGGGTACTATCTGACTGAGCCATTTGCAGTGTTGTTCTGACTCTTAGGAACTCATGAAAAAGTATTGTTAAATTTTCAGGAATTTTGTAAGCCAGTTGGCACCTCATTGATAGCTTGAATTCAGCCATAGTGTCGTTGTTGTTGTGAAGTGCCATCAAGTCAGTTCTGACCCATAGCAACCCTGTATTGGATTTTCCAAGAGTAGCTGGTGAGTTTGAACCAATGGCTTTGTGGTTCAAATTGACCTTATGGTCTAGTGCTTATCCAACAGTGCCACACCAGTGGGAGTGTTTATACCACAGAAATTAACAAGCACTACAAATCCTGATGTGGTGCTATAAGATAAGTACTAGACCTCAAGGTCGGTTTGAACCGCAAGATTTGTGGTTCAAACTCACTAACGGGTCCTTGGAAAGCCTATACAGAGTCACTATGAGTTGGAACCAACTCCACAGCACTTAACAACAACAACAAAAAAAAAACCAATGCATTTCCTCACTAAAAAATCAGTATTAAGCCTGTGAAATAATGTTGAGCCATCTGTTGAGTGGTGGAAACTATTGCAGAGAGCTTTATTTGTTTGTCTGATTTATGTAAAGCACTTATTAAGCCTGTGAAATAATGTTGAGCCATCTGTTGAGTGGTGGAAACTATTGCAGAGAGCTTTATTTGTTTGTCTGATTTATGTAAAGCACTTCAGAGGCATGTTCATTTTGCTATAATGGTTGTTGTCAATAACACATGCTTAAGGAGAAACTTTTGAAGTCTTTTTCCCTGTCTCTATGAGCTCAGACTGATGAATTGGCTTTCCTGGATATGTTATTTAAAATCTTGCCCTAAAATTTAAGTGCCCAGTTTTGTGAGACTAGAATTAGAGTACACAGCCTGAGAACATATTTTGTTTTGATTTCAAGTTGTCCCAAGAAGTTTCTGAAAATTGATTCATGACAAATTGCCTTATAAAGTTCAAATCCCTTCCAAAATGTCAAGGGATCATTTCAAAAACCAAGGAAGTCAGCCAGTAAATTAAGTGTATCTATAAAGAGAGAAAGAGATTTATCTCAAAAATAGTTTAAGCCCATCTGGAGGAGTTGATCTCTACTTCTTCGGAAGGGAAGAGAGTGATCTCTAATCTCAAGATTTTTTTTTTCCTGAAATAATGGCTGACTTTGGCTCTGCTATTTTTGGCCAAGCTCTTTACTAAAAAATTTTGCAACTGCAGTGATCTAACTTAGGAAACAATTTTATAACATCTAGGAACCACAACACATTTGTTTTATCTTTTTGAAAGCCAACACTGGGGATGGGTGGAGACCATAATATTTTGCCTTGTAACAAAGAAAAGATTTGGTAAGGTCAGCAGCTGGAGGAACATTTCAGTTCATATAAGGGTCATCGAGAGTCCATAAAATATTATCTTCCAAACTGGTAATGCACACACCTTACAAAACATGACAAACAGCTAAAAACCCCATACCTACTCAGCATATTTGGCTATTATGGTATAAATGGTGACCTTTATTTTTCTTATGACAAATTGTAAGCTGAGAAGATATCTTTGACAAAAACAGCAGGAACAGTTGTTAACGTAAAATCACACTCACATTTTGGAGGAGCTAGGAGAAAAGAAAGGCGTCCTGGTGTGGTGCTCATCAGCTGCTCCTTGGAAACCCCATGCAGGGTCCTATGAGTTGGCACTTAACAACTTAACAACAAAGGAGAAAAGAAAACACAGCTTGACAAGGATAGAGGAAAAAAAGCTTGCTGCATGTGACGTAGATTCCAATTTTAGTGAATGCAACTTTATTATGCTGAAAATTTGAAAACAAAACAATAAACTCATCCAAATTGTACTCCAAGTAGGCCAAATGCTCTTGCAAGCTTATTAAATATGCACCAGTAAGGATATTTGAAGTAACAATGTATTGTGTCATGGGATAGACACTGGTTAAAAGCATGGATCCTTGAGTTAAATGATCTAGGTTTAAATCTCTAATGGCCCATTAACTATCTGACATCAGACAAGATACTTAACCTCTCTACGTATCTAGTGCTTTATTTGCAAACTAGAGGTCACAATCGTTCCCAAAAGGTTAAATGATATGAAGTGCCTACGGTGCTATCATAATACCAAAATTGGCACATAATACCAAAATCAAACCCACTGTTGTTGAGTAAATTTCAACTCACAGCGATGCTACAGGACAGAGTAGAACTACCGCATAGGATTTCCAAAGCTCTGAGTCATTATGGAGGCAGACTGCTTCACCTTTCTCCTGAGGCGCGATTGATGAGTTTGAACTTCTGAACTTGTGGTTAGCAGCCAAATGCTTAACCCATTGCACCACCAAAACTTATTGACACATAGTAGATGTTCAATAAATATTAGCCATTAGATTTATTTTAAGTGTTTATCTTAGTATATAGTCTTCCAGAAGCTGACCCTGAGACAAGGATTTGAGGACAAGTAATTTATTTGGGAAATGATCCCAGGAAAAAATAGAAGAATGGGGAAGCAAAACAGGGGAAGGCAGGCAGCCAATACTGGGGGCATTATCAAGCTAGTAACAGTCAATACTGGGAACATTATCAAGTTAGTTAGTACTGTGGGCAACTGGAGCTCAGTGCATCTAGTGACTCTGAAAGACCCAGTCGAACACACCACAATAGTAGCCCATTCAAGGGGTAAGGAAGTGGCGTCCTTACTCACTGACTCCCCTATCTGTCATCGGTTGAGGCTGCTCCCAGAGGCATTAGCACTCCAGAACACCTGGCAGAAAGTAGCAGGTGGTACACAGAGAAGGCGTTCTTCAGCATGTAGAGGTGAGGCTAAGGGAACATGAGAGGATACCTGCAGCATGGGCTCCACTGAGTCATTGTTTTCAGATCATTTAATTAACTGAAGTTCCTCTATAGATTTGTTTGACAGGTCAACCTACAGCAATAAAACAATAAAACAAACTGTGTTTATTATATGCTGGTCTTAATGGAAGCACTAAGGCAAGAAATAATTCATATAACTTTTTAAAATTTGGTTGTAAGTATCCATCAGAAGAATTGATGCCTTTGAATTGTGGTGTTGGAGGAGAACACTACAAGTGCCATGGACTGCCAAAAGAACCAATAGATCTGTGTTGGAAGAAGTGCACCCAGAGTGCCCCCTTGGAGGCCAGGATGGCTAAACTTCGTCTCTCATACTTTGGACATGTTGTCAGGAGGGAACAGTCTCTGGAGAAGGATGTCATGCTGGGTAAGATGGAGGGTCAGAGAAAAAGAGGAAGACCCCCAATGAGATGTATCAGCCAGGTGGCATCATTGATGGCATCAAGTGTGGCAGCAGTAGTGAGGTTAGCCCAAGATTGGACATTGTTTCGTTCTGCTGTGCATGGGGTTGCTATGAGTCAGTTCTGACTCGATGGCACCTGACGACAACAACAACATCCATCAGATCAAAACAGAGTTGGGAATAAAATCTGGAATTTAATCCCTAATTCTGCTTTAAAACTAATTTACTTCTTCAATATCCATGACCTGAAAATAGGGATTTACCTAACAGTTTTCACAGTGCTATGGAATAGTCAAACCTTCATGAAAAAGGAAAATATTCTTTTCCAAAAATCTCCATGCTTTTAGTAATCACAATAACAACCTTTCCTAGTAACAGAGATCACTCAAAGTTTTAGAATAAATAGCATTTTAAGATATTTTCATGCATTCATACAGAGGTTCAAATACTAAAAAACTTAATTAAGACCTCTATTGCTAAAGTGTGGTACTCTAGAATAAACACTGCAAAGCTAATTGCAAGGTCAACAGTTCACACCCACAAGCTGTTCCTCGGAAATCCTAACAACCGTCACAATGAGTCAGAACTGACTCATAGCACCTAACAACAATAACAACAACATAAATCCTAAAGTGAGAAATGTTTCTGTTACATAATCTGATCATTTGGCTTCAATGTTTCTTAAATAAATAACTGCCTAAGACCTTAACAAGAAGAAGATGAATAGACTTGACTACAAACAAAAATTTGATTTGCTTCAAAACAAAACACAATCAATGACTACTTTAAAAGTTGGGATAAATTTGCATATTAGATTAAAGATAAAATGCTATGCAAAAAGAGACTACAAATCAATCATTTTCAAAATCTGATAGAATAGTGACAGAGGACAGAAGCAAATAAGAATTTCACCTGTTACACAGAGTCTGACCATTTGTCATCATGTCAAATGAAAAAACAAATAATTATAAAAGAGTGGACTAAATTTCTAAAACAAGTAATTACTTAGAAATCGATATAAAATGTTAGGATTTAAAGGAGCTAGGCCTTTGTCAGGAGAGACTCTGAAACTTGCTCTCCAGCATAGAGATTCTAAAGCAAATGGAAGAAATGAGTAGGTAAAAGAACAGAACAGAAAATTTCAAAGGTCAGCTCAAGAAGACACAGTCAAATATCATAACAAAATGTGCAAAGACCTGGATTTAGAACACCAAAAGGGAACAACAGGCTCAGTATTTCTCAAGCAGAAAGAATTCAAACCTCAACTTGAAATATTAAAGAATCCTATAGGGAAAATATTGAATGATGCAAAAAGCATCAAAAAAAGATGGAAGGAATACACAGTTAACTGTACCAAAAAGAAATGGTTAATGTTCAACCATTTCAAGAGGTAGCATATGATCAAGAGCCAATGATACTGAAGGAAGAAGTGCAAGGTGTATTGAAAACACTGGCAAAGAGCAAGGCACCAGGAATAGAAGGAATACAAATTGAAATATTTCAACAAACTGATGAAGCACTGGTAGCACTGACTTATCTATGCCAAGAAATTTGGAAGACAGCTACTTGGCCATCTGATTGGAAAAGGGCCATATGTGTGCTCATTCCAAAGAGCACACGTGGATGGATTGCAGACATCATTGGAAAATATTAACATTGCATGCAAGCAAAATTTTGCTAAAGATAATACAAATATGGCTGAAACCACAAATTGACAGAGAACTTTCAGAGGTTCAAGCCAGATTCAGAAGAGGACATGGAATAAGGGATATCATTGCTGACATCAGGTGGATCTTGACTGAAAGCAGAGAATATCAGAAAGATGTTTACCTGTGCTTTATTGACTACACAAAGACTTTCGATTGTGTGGATCATGATAAGCTATGGACAACATTGGGAAGTATAAGTATTCCGGAACACGTAATTGTGCTCATGAGAAATCTGTACATGGACCAAGAAGCAGTTGTTCGAATAGAACATGGGAACACTGAATGGTTTAAAATAAAAAAGGGTGTGTGACAGGGTTGTATTCTTTCACCATACTTATTCAACCTGTATGCTGAGGAAATAATACGAAAAGCTGGGTTATATGAAGAAAAATGTGGCATCAGGATTGGAGGAAGAGTCATTAATAACCTGTGACATGCAGATGATACAACTTTGTTTGCTGAAAGTGAAGAGGACTTAGAATACTTACTGATGAAGATCAAAGGCCACAGTCTTCAGTATGGGTTGCACCTCAATGTAAGGAAAACAAAAATTCTCACCACTAGACCAATAAACAACATCCATATAAATGGAGAAAAGATTGAAGTTGTCAAAGACTTAGATCAACCATCAACACTCATGGAAGCAGCTGTCAATAAATCAAACAACATATTGCATTATTCAAATCTGTTGCACAAGACCTCTTTAAAGTGTTGAAGAGCAAAGATATCAGTTTGAGGACTAAGGTGCACCTGATCCAAGCCATAGTGTTTTCAATAACCTCATATGCATGTGAAAGTTGGACAGTGAATAAGTAAGACCGTAGAAGAATTGATGCATTTGAATTATGGTTTTGGAAGAGAATATTAAAAGTACCATTGACTGCCAAAAGAACAGATTTGTGTTGGAAGAAGTACAGCCAGAATGTTGCTTAGAAGTCAGGATGGCAAGACTTCATCTCTTCTACATCAGACATATTATCAGGAGAGGCCAGTTCCTGGAAAAGAATATCGTGTTTGGTAAAGTGAAGGGTGGGAGAAAAAGAGGAAGATCCACTATGAGATGGATTGGCACAGTGGTAGCAGCAATGTGTGTAGCGACGATTGTGAGGTTGTTACAGGACTGGACAGTGTGTTTTGTTCTGTTGTGCTGACTCAATGGCACTTAATAACATCAAGGCATATGGTTGAGAAACACAAAAAGATGTTCAACCTCACTATTTATCAAAATACTGCAAGTATAGAGAAAGTGGAGAAGTGGGGACACTCATCCATTATTGGTGGGATTGCAAAATGATATAGCTGCTTTGGACAAAATTTTGTCAGTTCCTCAAAAAGCCAACATGGAATTTACCATAAGATCCAGCAACTTCACTCCTAGATGTAGAACCAAACTCATGAATGCAGGAACATGAATGGATACCTTTACTCCAATGATCACTGTAGCACTATTCACAATATTCACAGTTGGAAGCTGCCTAAATATCTCTCAACAGATAAATAGATAAATGAACTATGGCATATGGTGGCGCAGTTGAATTACTTGACATGGCTCTTCCAGTTATAGTTTATGTGACTTGTTTGTTGTTGTTGTTAAGTGTTGTTGAGTCAGTTTCGACTCAGCAACCCTGTATGACTTTTCCAAAGAGCAACTGGTGATCTTGAACTGCTGACCTTACGGTTCAAACCAATCTTGCAATCCAGCACATTAACCTGCAGTGCCATACCAGGAGCATGCAAATAGGGTATATGAAACCCTACTGTGGGTGTTGGTCAGTTTTGCCTTTCTGCTGGATTTTAAATGAACCATTTCAGATGGCTGAGAAGCAGGAATGGGGAAATCTAAGAGCACTCAATGGAGCAGAGCAACAGGCTTCCCAGTTCACTGAGCAAGTAAAGCTGAAAGCCTTCAGGCAGGAGGAGTGGGGTGCTTATGGAGTGGGGTGCTTCCGGGCACTTAATTGAGAAAGCCAGGTTTGCTGATCCACAGAGCTAGAGTCAAGAACCTTCAGGCTGAGGCTGATGGTCAAGCAGCATGCCCTTTGGACATTCACTTGCAGCACTGAAGGAACTTTGCAACACTTGCCTGAGCAAGACAAAGGGGCCACATGATTGAGAGGCCCAGGACTAGAGCATGTGCCTGCAAGCAAGGCTCAGAAGAAACTGTCCTAGCCAAAGAAGAACTACATCCTGAGCCTTTCCGATCCTGAATTGTAATCTATTAGCTTCCCTAATAAACCCCATAATCTCGAGTATTGTCTGTGAGTTTTATGTGGCCATTGCAATGGATTGTTGAACCCAGCAAAGAAATAGAATATTGAAAGTACCATGGACTGCCAGAAGAACAAGCAAATCTGTGTTGGAAGAAGTACAACCAGAATGCTGTGGGAGGGATGGTTGGTGTCAGAACTGAGAAAGGAAGAAAGAGGGTGGAGGTCTATCTGACTTCCACCTCACAGGAATGGACCAAGGGCTGATGCTGATGGTGATTCTCTTCCTTCTCCCTTGTGAAGCCCATGCCGTTCGTTCATCTATCTATCTATCTATCTATCTATCTATCTATCTATCTATCATCTATCTATCTATCTATCTATCTATCTATCTATCATCTATCTATCTATCATCTATCTATCTATCATCTATCTATCTATCTATCTATCTATCTATCTATCTATCTAACTTGTACTCACCCATAAAGAGAAATGAAATTATGATACATGCTATGACATGGATGAAGGAGCTCTGGTAACGTAGTGGTTACGAATCGGGCTGCGAACCTTAAGGTCAGCGGTTCGAAACTACCAGCCGCTCTGCGGGAGAAAGATGAGGCTTTCTACTC
>NW_006408557.1:6149075-6154171 GCF_000296735.1 Chrysochloris asiatica
GAGCGGCTGGTAGTTTCGAACCGCTGACCTTAAGGTTCGCAGCCCGATTCGTAGCCACTACGCTACCAGAGCTCCTTCATCCCTCCTGATAACATATCCAAAATACAATACAAAGTCTTGCCGTCCTGGCTTCTAAGGAGCCTTCTATTTGTACTTCTGCCAGCACAAATTTGCTTGTTCTTCTGTCAGTCCGTGGTACTTTCAATATTCTTCTCCAACACCATAATTCAAATGCAACAATTTTCTTTGGTCTTCCTTATCCATTGTCCAACTTTCACATGCATATGAGGCTACTGAAAATACCATGGCTTCAGTCAAGTGCACTTTAGTCCTCAAACTGACATCTTTGCTCTTGAACACTTTAAAGAGGTCTTGTGCAGCAGATTTTCTCAATGCTCCTTCCATGGATGTTGACTATGGAGTCAAGTAAAATGAAGCCTTTGAAAACATCAATATTTCCTCTGTTTATCATGATGTTGCTTCTTGGTACAGTTGTGAGGATTTTTATTTTCTTTGTGTTGAGGTTGTAATCCATATTGAAGACTGTAGTTGATCTTCATTACTAACTGCTTCAAATCCTCTTCACTTCCAGCAATCGAGGTTGTGTCCTCTGCATATCACAGGTTGCTAATGACACTTCCTCCAACCCTGATGCTTCATTCTTCTTTATATAGTCCAGTTTCTTGAATCATTTACTAAGTATACAGATTAAATAAGTATGGTGGAATGGTACTACCCTGGTGCACACCTTTTCCAATATTAAACCAGACAGTATCTCCTTGTTCGGTTCTAATGACTGTTTATGTACAGGTTCTGCATGAGCACAATTAAGTGTTCTGAAATAACCATTTGCAAAAACCATGTGGGAGCCATGTATGACTTCCGCTGGCTTCACAAGGGGGAAAGAGAATCAAACTCAAAATCAACTCAAGGCCAATTCCTATGAAGCAGAGGTCAGACATGATCCATCCTATCACCTTCTCTATCCTGTTCTGAAACCATCCATCCCTCCCACAGTCTTCTCTGCTTCACATCTGGGTTCAACAATCCATTGTAAATGACCACACAGAACTCATAACAAAACTCATGATTATGGGGTTTGTTAGGAAAGTGAGAGAAGCGAACAGGGTACAATTCATGATCAGAATGAGCTCAGGACGCAGCAGTTCTCCAGTCAGGAACGCCTCTTGTCTGACATACCATGGACATGTCTTTGCATAGTCAATGTAGCACAAGTAAACAACTTTCTGCTATTTTTTGCATTCAATTAAAATCCATCTGACATCAGAATGATATCCTTGTTTCATGTCACTTTTGAATCTGGCTTGAATTTCTGGCAGCTCTCTGTCAATGTACTGCTGCAACCATTTAAAAAAAATATCTTTAGCAAAATCTTACTTGTGTGAGATATTAATAATATTGTTCAATGCTTTCCACATTCCACAACATAGGTTCACCCTTCTTTGGAATAGGCATAAATATGGATCTCTTCCAGTCAATTGACCAGATAACTAGCTACCTTCCAACTTCCTTGGCATAGACTAATGAGTTGTTCCAGCACTGCATTCGTTTGTTGAAACATTTCAATCAACATTCCATTCATTTCTGGAGCCTTGTTTTTGCTGATGCCTTCAGTGCAGTTTGAACTTCTTTCTTGATCATATATTACCTCCTGAAATAGTTGAACATCAACCAATTCTTTTTTGGTACTGCGACTCTGTATTTTTTCCACTGTCTTTTGATGAATCCTGCATCATTCAATATTTTATCCATGTTGTTGTTGCTAATGCCGTCAAGTCAATTCTGACTCATAGTGACCCTGTATAGGATTTCCAAGGGGCAGCTGACGAGTTCAAACCACTGACCTTGCAATTCAATCCAACCTTGCAGTCTAGTGCTTATCCTACAGCACCACACCAGGACTCCCATAGAATCCTTCAATATTTCAAGTTGAGGAGTGAATTTTTTCTTCAGTTCTCTCAGCTTTAGAAATGCTGAGCATGCTCTTCATTTAAAACTTTTCTTATTCCAGGTCTTTGTATACTTCATTATAACACTTAGTCTTCTGGAGTTATCCTTTGAAATTTTCTGTTCAGCTCTGTATGAGTAATTTCTTTTAGAAAGTTCAGTACAAGAATGGTCCCTATGAGTAGGAGACTAAAGATATCACAACTGTTCAACTTTTCCAAGATGTTATACTATTCCATAATCCTTGATATCAATCACCACTCCTCCCTCCCTTCATGTCCCATGATTCTTCAATGTCTCCCCAAATTCACAATTGTCAAAAGAAATGCTTCACGCAATTATGGATGCTAGCAAGTCCCAAATCTGTAGTTCTGAGCTCAGTCTGGAGGAATCTTCTCATCCATGTAGTTTCAGGAGCTGAAGAACCCAAATTGGCAGGTCAGATGACTGGCTGTTGGTGCATGAGACTATGGCAGCTGGTGAGTTAGGTCAGGTGCCAAAAGTCCCATCAACTGGAGGTCAGAAGTAATGAGCCATATGCAAGATCCAGAGTGAGAGAGCAAACTTGTCAAACGCTGTCTTATAAAGTGGAGTCAGACCATGCCACCAAGGGAAACTAAAGGTGATGACTTGAGTTACACCCTCTAGTAAGGTGGGGACATCCTTAATCCTTTGTTGTTGTTGTCGTTAAGTACCGTGGAGTCGGTTCCAACTCATGGTGACCCTGCACAGGGTTTCTGAGGCTGTAAATCTTTACAGGAGCAGAAAGCCTCATCTTTCTCTCACAGAATGGCTGGCAGTTTTGAACTGCCGACCTTGAGGTTAGCAGCCCGATTTGTAACCACTATGCCGTTAGTTACCTTGTAATTGTAATCTTTACTCCTTAGCAACTAATTTCAAAATGGGTTCATAATCACAGGCATAGAGGCTGTAATATAAAATATATTACAAAATGGAGAGATTTGGCTAGAAGAGACAAATTATTAGCTTCCCTACAGAAGTAAAGAGACAATGTTGGTTGTTGTTCAGTGCCATTGAGTAGGTTCCAAGGAGCAGTTGGTGAGTTTGAACTGCCAACCTTGTGGTTCAAACTAATTTTGTGGTTCCAGTGCTTATCCTGTAGTACCTCACCAGGACTAAACAACTAAAACAGAAATATGCAATATGTCAGTTGTTGACAAATGCTTTAAAGAAAAGTATAAAAGGAAAAGACAACAGAGAGTGCATACTATTTTAGATTGGGTATTCACAGAGGCTGGCAAGAAGGCTCTCGGATTAGGTGGCACTAGGGAAAGATTTTATGCAGCTAGGATTAGGATTGCCTTTGAATGATAGAAAAACCAAAACAACAATGGCTTAAACATATTGAAACTTCTAGAATGTTGGTTTCATAAAATTATGAACGACTAATCTTTTTCTCCTGGTGTGGTTTTGTAGGATAAGCACTGGACCACAAGTTTGCTTCTGAACCACAAGGTCGGCAGTTCAAACTCACCGTCTGCTCCTCGGAAACCATAAACATGGTTGCTAGGAGTTGGAACCAACTCAACAGTACTTAACAACAACAGCAACAATCTTTTTCTCAACCATCTTCCGCATGTGGCTTCCAGCTCATAGTGGTCAGAGATAGCTGCTTGTGCTCCAATGAATGCATCTTTATTTTCAGAAGGAAACAGAATAGGATAAAGAAAGAAACCCTCCTCTAAGGACACAGTGCATAAGTCACATGTAATGCTCTTCTCTCAACTTCTACTGGCTAGAAGTTAGTCTCCTGCCTCGCCTAGCTGCCATGGAGCCTGAGATGTGTAATCTTTATCCTGGATAGTCCTGTGTGCAGCTACAAATTTAGTATTCTATTTCTAACAAGAGAGGAAGAACAGCTATAAGTTGGAGAGAAAACCATGAGAATATTGGGGATAAAGGACTAGTTATCACAAAGTCTATGAGGTGGGAAAAGACTCAGCATCTCAAAGAACAAATAACAAGGAAGCCAGGGTGATGAAATATCAGAAAGCCAGGAAAAAAAAAGAGTAGGAGATGAGTTCAGAGGAAGAGCCATGTATGGTCTTGTAGGTCAGGTAAAGACATTTACTCTGAGTGAGATGGGAGCCATTGAAAGGGTTAAAGCAGGAGTGATCTCATTTGACTTTCCTGCCAGCAGCTCTACAGAGAATAGACTACAAGGCAAGGATGGAGAACATTGGACCTGTGGTCTGTATAAGGACCATGAAATCATTTGGTCTGGCCCTACCAAGGCAACCACAGTTGCAGCCATCACATTGTTGTTGTTGTTGTTAGGTTTCATCGAGTCGGTACTGACTCATAGTGACCCTATGCACAGCAGAATGAAACACTGCCCGATCCTGGGCCAACCTCACCATTGTTGCCATACTTGAGTCCATCAATGCTGCCACTTGGCCAATCCATTGCGTTGGGGGTCTTCTTCTTTTTCTCTGACCCTCCACCTTACCAAACATGATATCCTTCTCCAGTGACTGGTCCCTCCTGATAATATGTCCAAAGTATGAGAGACGAAGTTTGCCCATCCTGGCCTCCAAGGAGCACTCTGGCTACACTTCTTTCAACACGGAAGCCCATGGCACTGTCATTAGTCTCCTCCAACACCATAACTCAAATGAGTCAATTTTTCTATGGTCTTCCTTATTTACTGTCCAGCTTTCGCATGCACATGAGGTTATTGAAAATGCCATGGTCAGGCACACCTTAGTCCTCAAGCTGACATCTTTACTCTTTAACACTTTAAAAAGGTCTTGTGCAGCAGATTTGCCTAATGCAATGCGTTGTTTGATTTCTTGACTGCTGCTCCCATGAGTGCTGATAGTTGATCCAAGAAGAATGAAGTCCTTGACAACTTCAATCATTTCCCCATCGATAAGAATGTTATTTATTGGTCTAGTGGTGAGGATTTTTGTTGTCTTTACATTAAGATGTAATCCATATTGAAGGCTGTGCTCTTTGATCTTCATCAGTAAATGTTTTAAGTCCTCTTCACTTTCAGCAAGCAAGGTAGTATCATCTGTATAACACAGGTTGTTAATGAGTCTTCCTCCAATCCTGATGCTACATTTTTCTTCATATAACCCAGCTTCTCAGATTATTTGCTCAGC
>NW_006408557.1:6155236-6198926 GCF_000296735.1 Chrysochloris asiatica
TCTTCTGGTCTTCAGTCTTTAGTGTTTAATGTATCAAATCTATTCTTCAGATGATCTCTAAATTCAGGTGGGATATATTCAAGGTCATATTTTGGCTCTTGTGGATTTGTTTTCATTTTCTTCAGCTTCAGTTTGATTTTGCATATGAATAATTGATGGTCTGTTCCACAGTCTGACCCTAGCCTTGTTTTGACTGATGATATGGAGCTTTTCCATGGTCTCTTTCCGCAGATGTAGTCAATATGATTTCTATGTATTCCATCTGGTGAAGTCCATGTGTACAGTCGTCTCTTATGCTGTCTAAAGAAGGTATTTGAAATGAACAAAAATTTGATTTTGCAGGAGTCTTGGTGTGGCACTGTGGATTAATATGCCAGACTGCAAAGCCTTTTGCACTGCAAAGTCGGCAGTTCAAGCTCACCAGCTGCTCCTTGGAAACCAGGGTCACTATGGGTGGGAGCTGACTCAATGGCCATCACATTAGGGATGAGTTAATTAAGTGTTTGACCAAATATACCTGGCTATTTTTTCAGGTGATCATTTTGTATGGCCCATGAATGATGTTATAATTTTGGGCAGAAAAAAAGGTTCCCCACCCCTGCTATGCTGTTGTTGTGAAGTGCTGTTGAGTCAATTCTGATTCATAGTGAGTCTGTATAGGGTTTCTGAGGAGCGTCTGGTGGGTTCGCAGTCCAGTGTAGATCCACAGTGCCACGCCAGGAGTCCTATGTAAGGGACAAGAATGGGAGCAGGAGAACTGGTTAGGAGGCTTGAGTAATAACCAAGTGGCCTAGACCAGGAGGTAGCAGTGGAAGTGGTTAGAAACAGTCAGATTCTGAATGTTTTAAGGTAGATCCAACAGGGTTTTTTGACAGGTTACAATGAACTGTGAGAAAGTGAGGATTCAGGGAAATTCTGATTTCTGACTTCTTATACAAATTTAGGGCTGGGAGCAAGGGGCCCACATTCCTGATGGCAACAGTGCTGAAGCTAAGAGGCTGCTGTCCCCCTTCGATGGTTCCTATATACCACAGTTGCAGTCTCCAGCTTTTCTGTTCACTTATTTATATAAAGTATCTGGCCCCCTAGTCATTTGGAGTTATGACTCTGCCTTAAATGCAGTAACAAAAGAACAACCAAAATATCTAAAATAAGAAGACAAAGATTTCCATTGAATAAGCTAGA
The DNA here is from genome assembly GCF_000296735.1 of Chrysochloris asiatica. Lineage (NCBI taxonomy): Eukaryota > Metazoa > Chordata > Mammalia > Afrosoricida > Chrysochloridae > Chrysochloris > Chrysochloris asiatica. The sequence continues at coordinate 6,156,422 of NW_006408557.1, forward strand.
AAAACATCTAAACTCATGAGTGGTAGGAGGAAGGAATTACTAATAATAAAACCAAAAATTAATAAAATAAAATATAAGCATCAGAGTTGGTGCATAAAATCAAATGCTGTTTCTTTGAAAATACCAGTTAAAATATATATATTAAGATTATATAAATTAAACATAAATACCTTTAATTAATATAAGGAGCCCTGGTAGTATAGTGAATTATGTGTTGGGTTGCTAATCACAAGTTCAGCAGTTCAAATCTATCAGCTGTTTCAAGGGAAAAAGAGGAGGTTTTCTGCTTCTGGAAAGATATACAGCCTTAGGAACCCCATATAGGGTTGCTATAAGTTGAAATTAACTGGATGGCACATACTACTATATAAGTGGGTATATATATAATTAGTATGTGCATATAATTTGTATCTAACTACATACATATATGTGTGGGTTAATGCACCAGACTGCAAAGCCGTTTGAACTGCAAGGTCGGTGGTTCAAGCTCACCAGCTGTTCCTCAGAAACCCTGTATAAGGTCGCTATGGGTCGGAATCGACTCGATGGCATGTCACAGCAACATATAAAGTATATGAAGGAACTCTGGTAGCATAGTGGTTACGAGTCAGGTTGCTAACCTCAACGTCAGTAGTTGGAAACTACCAGCTGTTTTGCGGGAGAAAGATGAAGCTTTCTGCTCCCATAAAGATTTACAGCCTCGGAAACCGTATGCAGAGTTACTATGAGTTGGAACTGACTCCATGGCACACTACCATCATCATCATACATGAGGGTCCTTCAAAAAGTTCATGGAAAAATTCAATTGTCTTTCAATTCCACTTTACAATGAGCTTTTTGAAGCCCCTTCCTATATATAGGCAAATTTGATTAAGATAAGGGAAGACAAGTTCTATATGCTTAGTGTCCAAAGATATGAGAACTGTAATGATAGATGACATATTTTTAGTATAAGGAAATATGGAATACTATTATTATGTACAGAATCCTGGTGTGGCACTTTGGGTTAATGTGCTGGACTGCAAGGTCGGTTTGAGCCCCAAGGTTGGCAGTTCAAGCTCACCAGCCACTCCTTAGAAACCCTATATAGAAGATTAAAAAAAAAAAAAAACACAATTTTTGATAAAGGAAACGAGTGTATATTGCTACAACTTGATGAACTTGACCTATAATTATGGACGTAGTATCTCAAAATACCAACTGAGAGGGAAGGAATCTTCACATTAAGTATCAATGCTATCCCCTCTCTATACAGGGTAGATAGGGACAGGCAACTTAGACATTGGCTACCTAAAATGAGGGGCGATAAAGGCACAAAGTGACTGGCTTACAAGTTTTCAAGAGGGAGTTTAGTTTAAGAGTGTGCCAGGGAAGGTAGAGTCCCCACTGAAAAGTTTTCATCTTGCCTAGATGGGTCTGGTTAAAAGAGATGGGGATAAGATTCTTATGATTCAATAGTGAGTATTTGTTATCATGACTAATTATCACTGTCAACAACTGTGAAGGTAGAAGTTTTGTAACAAAAACAGGGGAGTAGTTAATCTTTCAGTCCAGAAACAGAGGACCCTAGGACCATCAAGGGAGAAGAGCACAAGAGAATTGTGGGACCTTATCCAGAGAAGCAAGGAGCTCTGGTAGCACAGTGGTTACGAATCGGGCTGCGAACCGCAAGGTCAGCAGTTCGAAACTACCAGCTGTTCCGCGGGAGAAAGATGAGGCTTTCTGTTCCCGTAAAGATTTACAGCCTCGGAAACCCTGTACAGGGTCGCTATGAGTCGAAACCGACTCCACGGCACATAACAACAACAATAATCCAGAGAAGTAGCGACACCAGGGACGGAGACAGAGATGACGACATGGAGGGAGGGAGCAGCTGAGGACTCTGGACTCATGGAAAGAGAGGGACTGGGTGCTGGCGGCCAGGAGGCAGGTTTGCAGAATGTGCCCTTTGGTTGTTTAAATTATTATATATTCCTGAGTGTTTTTGTGTACATTCCCTGCCCCCCAAAAGCCCAGAAGAAATGGAAGAAAATACTGTTGAATAATGATACACAGGGAAGATTGTGATCAAACAATGGTGTAAAGCCGATGTTATTCCATGTAAACTATCACTCAGTCCACAACAAAAACTTAAAAAAAAGAAACCCTATACAGAGTCGCTATGAGTCATAACCAACTCCACAGCACATAACCACTACTACCACCATAGTGTTTCCGATTCTGTAAATTTTTCCAGAAGCAGACTGCCCTGACTTTCTCCTGCTGAATGGCTGGTGGGTTTGAACCTCCTTCTGTTAGCAGCCAATTGCTTTAACAGCTGCACCATTAGGGCTCCGACTTGTTGTTGTTATTAAGTGCCGTGGAGTTGATTCCTACTCATAGTTACCCTGCATAGGGTTTCTGAGGAGCAGCTGATGACTTTGAACGGCCGAACTTGCCATTCAAATGTCCTTGCAGTCCAGCGCATTATCCCACAGCGCCACACCAGGACTCCTAATAATACAGTTTAGTTCTGATGATAGCAAAAAATTGCTGGAGAATGAAGGTAAAATTTTCTATGGACCTTTTTGTTTTTTCCCTCCAGTAAGGAAAAGATACTACCAGACAGTATGGGTAATTAAAAAAAAATAAATTTATCTTTGTTATTGATGAATAAAGTGATGTTGGAACAATGAAGAGGGACTTTTATTTTCTTAGTTGTGTATTTGCATGTTTTTATTATTGTTGCAATAAATCTGCATATTTTAATAACAGAAAAGCAATAGGGTGATTTCTATTCTGAAATTGTTTAGTGCTCTTTGGCTCAACCAACAACATGTTCCAGGGCACAACATCTCCTGGCCCCAAACCCATGTGACTTTCTCTCTGTGGCACCCATTAGGGTGTGCTCCCCAGAGCAATCTCCACAACTGCTACCTCTCTGGCTGCCAGCATCACCTTGGCAACCAGCAAGACAAGCCTGCCACTGTCTTTCAGGTAGGGAATGTTTACTCCCCATCAGGTTGCAATGCTTATTAATATAAGATTAGCGGAGACAGAAAGAGAGGGAAAGTACAGAGGGCCATGTCTTCCAAAGGAGAAGTCTTGCTTTCTCAGTCTGGACACCAGGCCACACATCTCTCTGATTAATCTGGCTCTCTTGAGAAACTCGAGTCAAGTTTCCCAGCAGCTGGCTCAAAGGGCAGTTAGTTGACTTACAGTGTCTTGTTGCGTGTTCTTCCCAGACACACTTGTGTTTCCAGACCTTGCCTCTCTCCTGCCTCACAAATTCTCTGCAAGAACTTGTGGAAAGGCTTTTGTTGCTAACTCTTAATGTGTTGTAGAGTCTGTATCCAGGGTCTCTACAGCTATCTTTCCCTTTTCAAAGTGAAATTCATATGCTCACAAATGATTATAGAAGGGTCTTCCAAGCAGCCTGGCAGATTGACTCAAATGCCTTTTCAGATTTGGTACTTTCTTCTGGCCCCTTCCTGTTGTTGTTAAGTACCGTGGAGTCGGTTCCGACCCATAGCGACCCTGTACAGGGTTTCCGAGGGTGTAAATCTTTACGGGAGTAGAAAGCCTCATCTTTCTCACGCAGAGCGGCTGGTAGTTTCGAACCGCTGACCTTAAGGTTCGCAGCCCGATTCGTAACCACTACGCTACCAGAGCTCCTGGCCCCTTCCTAGGGCTAGGGCCCTTAAAAGCTTAATAGTCCCTTTAGCCACATTAATGGAAGTATGCAATTTTGAGTCTTCTCACTTCATTTACTGATTCTCCTGACCTTGTGTTTATCATGACCCCAGACTGCACATGTCTGTCTGTGTGTTGGGGTGTTGTTGTTGTTAAATGCTATCAATTCAGTTCCAACCCATAGAAACCCTGTACAGGGTTTCTGAGGAGCAGTTGGTGAGCTTGAACCATCAACTTTGCAGTTCAGACAGCTTTGCAGTCTGGTTCATTAACCCATAGCGCCACACCAGCACTCTGTGTTGGGGTAGTAAATTCTAAATAGCACTGTCAGTTGGCAACACTGGTCTGTTAATAAACCTACAACAGTTACAGAGGATAAATCAGCTAAGGAATACACTCACTCAGACTACTCATTATTAGTTTCTGGTGAGTTGTTACACTAGTCTTTTCATTGACTATGAATATTAGCATATTATATTTTCTTTAGAAAACAAAATCGGTTGGTTGGCTTTGTTTCATAAAAAATGAAAACTCTACCAAATCATTCATTGCTTACAGCTCACACTTTCTAAATTTCCTCTGAAACACATTCTTATTCCTTAATTGTGATATTGTTCCAGGATGCCCAGTTTCTTATACACATATATGGAGGGATCGCTACTCAGGAATTATGTGTACCAGAGTATAACTGTGCTCCACAGGATTTTCAGTGACTGTTTGTTTTAAGATCACCAGGCCATTCTTCTGAGGTACTTGTGGGTAGATTCAAACCTCTACTCTTTTGGTTAGCAGTTGAGGACATTAACTGTCTGCATCATCCAGGGACAATTCTGTGTTACATTTACTTCCCTTTTCCTTTTTTTTTATTTTCCCCTGAGGGCAAAATATTTTCATCTCTAACCCTCATTAATTTTTATGATTGGCAAAGTTCTTTTAACATATTAGCCAAAAAAAAAAAAGTCTGAAGTAAATAAAGTTTAAAACCAAAGCCAATATTTAAAATGTCTCCCTGGTCAGGAAGATATTACAATCACCTCAGGAAAGTTTATGACTGATGGAAAAGCATATGAAACCTTGGTGGGGCTAGGAAGGGAACCTCCAGGAAGTCAGGCCTGGATTTCTGCTCTTGTTTCTCTGGAAACTTGGAAGTAGAGTCATGATTTATTTGTCAAACCAACTCTTTTTGTTTCTTGTAACCATAGCGCCTGGCTTAGTCAAGTGGTTCTTATACCAGGCTGCTGCTGAGCCAATATTTATCATTTTAGAAATTTCCATGAGTCATAAAATAAACTCACAATCCGCTGTACCTTCTATGGTTGTTGTTTCTCAGAGTTCTTTAGAGGAACAGGGAAATGCTGAACCTAGAATCCGGCACTCAGTATTTATCAGACTGCATTCTTTCTTAGGCAATTCAAGATACGCTACCTGGTGCCTGAAGCACCCTTCCTACCCGACAGCCTAGCACCTTCTCTGGAGTGCCAGGCCTGAGTTGGGACAGAAAGGAAGGGCTTCAGCAGAGGAAGTGACTCACTGACTCAAGGGCTGGGAGGGAAGGTTTTCCACAGGAGTGACAGGAACATAAAGGAACAAGTGATTCCTTCCACCTCCAGCATGGAATATTTTGTGAGGGGCCACCTCTTAATGACTGGCCTGACTGAAACAAAACAAAACAAAACAGTAAGAGAGAGAGAGAACAGAGTGACTGTCGCAAGATGTGACCTGCTTGTCTCTCAGTTACATGTCAGAGTGTGTGAAGCTAATGCTGTTTGTTTTGTACCAGCAGCTACTGTTCCCAGCTGTGGAGAGCTGATGGAACGTCACTATTTCACAACCAGGAAAATTAGAACAGTTTATTGATTTGGCTGTAAAAGTAGATCCTGCGTCTAGAACTTAAGGCCTTCATTTGTAAATCAAAACTCAAAGAGTCTACCTTGCTAGTACTAGAATAAAATACTCTACAAATCACTAACATTGTGCTGACCGGAACCAGGTGCAGCTGAAACAACCCCAATTCATGATGATCCCATGTATGTTAGAGTAAAACTGTGCTCCACTGGGTTTTCAATGACTCGTTTTTTTGTTTTGTTTTTAATGTTTTATTGTGAATTATGTGATAGTTTACATGGGAGAACATTAGTTTTACATTCATTCTATCATATATCGTTTCATTGCCATGATTACTATCCCTCCATGTATCATCAACCAACCAAAGGGTATACACTACAAGCCTGCTCCCCGGTCGTCAGCACACAGCCCCTCTTCCTCTCTGTGTCTAAAGTCCCCAACTTCTCCATCTCTCCACGTCATCTTCTCTGCCTCAATGGCTTGTTTTTTGAAGTTGATCATCAGTGCTTTCTTCCGTGGCAACTCTGGGTGGGCTTGAACTTTCAACCTTTTCATTAGCAGTCAAGGACATTCATTATTTGCCCCATCCAGGAACAATTTGTGGTAGGTGATAAATAAAGCTATGGTACAGACATGCCATGTTAGAGCTAAATCAGTTAAGCTCATCATTGACATCTTTATTTTACACTTGAAAGAAGGTCCAGAGAAGGTCATACAGCACAAGGTCACACAGCTAGGCAAGAGCAGGGCTAGGAAGACTAGAACTGTCAAACACTTCATCAATAAACTGGTAATAGAAATATTGGCATCAGTGATAAAAGCAAAATAGATATCTTAAAAGGCACTGATGTTTAATATCATGACCATTATCCTTGGCTATTTGTGATGAGATTGTCCTTGAGCATACTTTGGCTGCCTTCCTTGGATGCAGCTGGATATTTTTGGTTGACATCTCACCCTTCATCCCTAGAATAAAGAAAAACTAATGAGTAAGCCAGCACAGACTACCAGAGCAAAGCGTGTACGCGTATACACACACACACACACACACACACACACGGGGACTTAAAAAAAAAACTGTGAAAAATTCTATTATTCCACAAACTTTTGAAGTCCCCTGTTATATATCTTCCACCATTATATCAGATCTAACAACAATAAATACACACATAGACAAACAAACACAATTTGTTGTTGTAATGTGCCGGGGAGTCAGTTCCAACTCATAGCAACCCTGTACAGGGTTTTTGAGGCTGTAAACCTTTACCAGGAGCAGAACACCTCATCTTTCTCCCGCAGAACTGCTGACCCTGAGTTTCACAGGCTGATTCATAACCACTATGCTACCAGAGCTCCTTACAAACACAATGTGAAGTGCCATCGAGTCAATTCTGACCCATAGCAACCGTGTATAGGGTTTCTGAGGAACAGCTGGTGAGCTTGAACCACTGATCTTGCAGTTCAAATGCCTTTGCAGTCTGGTGCATTAACCCACAGCGCCACACCAGGACTCCAGTATAGGTACAATAGGTACAATAGATAAGTACAAAAGTATTGCAACACGGGTTCCAGTTCAGATAGGCACAGGTTTATTCCAAACAAAACATGTTTGAACATGTTTTTGTGATCAGTGGATGGCTGTAGACAGGTTCTCTCAGTAGTATCCTTGTCTTAATCTTGTTAGGGTGCCTTCAAAAAAGATCCAATCAAACCAGTGATTTCCACCAGGGAATCTGCTGGGCCAGTTTGATTCAAGGCTATGAAGTTAGCTCATGGATTGTTGTTGTTTTTTTAATTCCAAAGGGGTGATCTTAATAGATTTCCTGGAATAACACAGGACAATCATGGGGGCTGATTATGAAGAAGTTTTAAGAAAATGGAAAACTGCATTGGTGGGGAAAAGGCCAGGAAAGCTGTGCTGAGTAATTTTTCTCCACCACAACATCTGCCCATTCTCTGAGAGTAGCAAGGGATACCCTGTGATCACTTCATTGGGAAATTGGAAATGGAAATTAAAAGGCAATGGAACTTTTCCATGAACTTTCTGAAGCCCCATACATATATACAAATATATATGTTGTTGTTGTTAGGTGCCATCGAGTCAGTTCCAACTTATAACTACCTTATGTACAACAAAATCAAATGCTGTCCAGTCCTGAGCCATACTCACAATGATTGCTGTGTTTGACCCCATTGTTACAGCCACTGTATCAATCCATCAAGTTGAAGGTCTTCCTCTTTTTCATCGACCCTCTACTTTATCAAACATTGTGCCCTTCTCCAGGGACTGGTCCCTCCTGATAACTAGCTCAAAGCATATGAGATGAAGTTTCACCATTCTTGTTTCTAAGAACATTCTGACTGTACTAACTTCCAACACAGATTTGTTCATTCTTCTGGCAGTCCATGGTATATTTAATATTATTTGACAACACCATAATTCAAATGCATCAATTCTTCTCTGGTCTTCCTTATTCACTGTCCAGCTTTCACAGGCATATGAAGTGATTGAAAACACCATCGCTTGGGGCAGAAGCACCTTAGTCTTAAAAATGACATCTTTGCTTATTAACACTTTAAAGAGCGCTTTAATTGCATTAGATATTGTTCTAATTCAACATGTAATTTCATTTCCTGACTGCTGCTTCCGTGAATGTTGATTGCAAATCCAACTAAAATGAAATTCTTGACAACTTAAATCATTCCTCCATTTATCATGCTGTTACTTATTGACCCAGTTGTATGGATTTTGTTTTGTGTTGAAGTATAATCCATACTGAATGTTATAGTGTTGATCTTCATCAGTAGTGAGTGCTTCAAACACTCTTTGTTTTCAGCAAGCAAGGTTGTGTTATCTGCACATCACAGGTTGTTAATGAGTCTGCCTCTAATTCTAATGCTGTGTTCTTCATTTATATCCAGGTCTATGGAATCTGAATTTTTTTGATAGGAACATTTGGTGTTCTCTTCCTTCAAATATCAAACTCTGACATCTCTTTTGTACTTGTACTCACCAACATAAGTGAAAAATGGAGGTAACCAATGTTCACTTTCTTCCTTTGTGGCTATCTCTCATTTCATTAAGATCTGGCAACATCTCCCTGGTACCATCTGTCTCTACCATTTAGGATCCTGAGAACTCAAAAGGGAACTTGGACCAAGTTGTGAGCCAATGACTTATTCATCTTTGTATTCCTGGTACCTAACACAGCAATAGCTGGCATTCAGTAGAACTTCAATAAACATCTATTAAACTGCATTTTTAAAATGTCAAAGCGGTACATCTCATTATGAAGGTTGTTGTTGTTTAAGTGCTGTTGAGTCGATTTCAACCCATAGCCACCCTGTATAGGGTTTCTGAAGAGCAGCTGGTGAGCTTGAACCACTGACCTTGTTCAAACGGCTTTGCTGTCTGGCTCATTAACCCACAGCGCCACACCAGCACTCCATTATGAAGCAAAGCAAGTGTAATGATTTAGTAGTACCAGAACTTGCCTAGATTCCTTATGGATAAGAACCAGGGCCAGCCAGCACACAGCTGGTTCCCATGAGATGAAGGTCAGATATACCTCTGCTCTCCAGTCTTTTTATCAAGTGGACACCAGCTGTTCTCCCCAAGGCACTCTACTCTCTACTAGGTTTAATAATTCATGGCAATGGCCACACAGAACTTATGAACTGTATTTAACAGTTATTTAGGAAGTGACAAGGTACAACTCGACATCAGGATCAACAAGCTACAACTCATGATTAGAATCAGGAAACATGTAGGCGAAATCTGGAAGTCCCCAGCCCCACCCCAAGTGGAAAGTATATCCCTCTCTTCTTCAGTGCAGGACAGCTGTCTCAGATCCTCTCGGCTGTGCAAGCAAGCAGGTCCTTCTCTCCGCCATGCACACCCTCTGAGCCCTCTTAGCACCCTCAGGACAGGCTTCCTTAGGTGCTTTCAGGCTTTTTATTTGGCTGTGCCACTCCCTCAGTCACGCAGGCCTCTCTGTCTTGGGCCTGTCTGCTGGCAGTCTCCCCATTGCTGACTCAACTCACAGTCATTGTGGCAGCTCTGTTCAGCAGCGTTGGTAACAGCAGGTTTCTGCAGTTACCACTGGCTCTGTATTGGGGCCCCTTCTGGGCCTTTCACTGACTGTCTTCAGTGTTACAGCCCTTGACCCATATTACAGCTCTTTTAGGAGCTTTCTCTCTCTCTCTCTCTCACAGACACACACAGACACACACACACTGCTGCTTCTTTCTTCCTGCCTAGTCTCTTTTCTTTCTTTCAGAAACCTCAGTGGGGTTGGCTGCACAGATAAGGGAACACTTTGTCAATTTCAAGTCCTGGCCCTTCCAGCAAGACTATGAACTGATTAATCCTCCCAGTAGACCACAGTCACTTTATTTGCATATTCATACTGACCAATCGATGTAAAGTGCATGTTATTGCGGTTGTTGTTAAGAGTTGTCTAGTTGGTTTCCACTCAGAGCAACCCTATGCAAAAATAGAATAAAAACATTGCCCAGTCCTGTGTCATCCTCACAACTGTTATGTTTGAGCCCATTGTTGCTGCCACTGTGATAATCCATCTCGTTGGTGCTCTTCCTCTTTTGGAATGACCCTCCATTTTACCAAGCAAGATGGGCTTCTCCAGAGACCGGTCCCTCCTGACAACATGTCCAAAGTACAAGAGACAAAGTCTTGCAATCCTCATTTCTAAGGAGTATTCTGCCTGTAATTTCTTCTGAGACAGATTTGTTTGTTCTTTTGGCAATACATGGTACTTTCAATATTCTTCTCCAATACCGTAATTCAAATACATTGATTCTTCTGCTGTCTTCCTTATTCATTGTCCAACTTTCACATGCAGATGAGGCGACTGAAAACACCATGTCTTGGGTCCAGCACACCTTAGTCCTCAAACTGACATCTTTTCCTTTAACACTTTAAAAGGGCCTTTTCCAAATTTGTCTAATGCAGTATTGATTTTTTTTTAACTTTTTATTTTGAGCTTAGTGAAGGTTTACAGAGCAGATCATCAGCTTTACATTCAGCAAATCATATATTTTGCCTCATTACAATGATTGCAATCCCCTCCGTGTACCATCTATTAACAGTACTTACCTTTATTCGCTTTATTGCATTTTCCCTGTGTCTCCCACTACCTTCCTCTGCTAACCTCTCTCTTATATGTTGCCCGCTCTGTCACCCATGCTAGCATGTGTCTACCCTCTGTTGTTGTTAAGTGCCATGGAGTCGGTTCCGACTAGTAGCGACCCTGCACAGGGTTTCTGAGGCTGTAAATCTTTACGGGAGCAGAACGCCTCATCTTTCTCCCGCGGAACCACTGGTAGTTTCGAACTGCTGACCTTGCGGTTCACAGCCCGATTCGTAACCACTACGCTACCAGAGCTCCTTGTCTACCCTCTAGCCCATGAATAATTTCCCCTCCTCCTTCTCTCCAGAACTAGCATGGATTGTTTCTTTTATTAAGAAAAGATTTTCTTAAAATTTTTTACAACATTGGGCTCAACAATATTTGTCCTTTTGTAATTGACTATGGACTATGGATTGTCAAAAGAAAAAACAAATCTGTGTTGGAAGAAGCACAGCCAGAATGGCCAGACTTCACCTCTCTTACTTTGGGCATATTATCAGGACAGATCAGTCCCTGGAGAAGGACGTCATGCTTGGTAAAGTGGAACATAGGCAAACAAGAGGAAGACACCCAACAAGATGGGTTGGCATAGTGGCAGCAGCAATGGGCTCAAGCATAGCAACGATAGTGAGGTTGGTGCAGGACCGGGCAGTGTTTCGTTCTGTTGTGCGTAAGGTCTTTATGAGTCCATAGCGATTCAATGGCACCTAGCAACAATAACAATTTCACTCAGCAAAATGTCCTGTAGGTTCATTGATGTTGTGAGGTGTTTTGCAGATTCATCAGTATTCTTCAACATAATAGTTGTACTAAACGTAGTACTATAACATAGTACTATACTTTCATACCAAAGTTTGCTTAATCCTTCTTCTGTTGATGAACATTTAGACTGTCTCCATCTTTTTGATGTGTCTCTTGTAGCCTGGATGTTGAAGGATCGAGTTTTCTTATTTATTCTGCTCTCTCTGTTTCATGACTGGTTTATTTAATCCATTTACATTCAATATAATTATAGTTAAGTATGAACTGATTGCTAGCATTTTGTTGGTTTCTTTGTTCCACATAATTTTCTGCAGTGAATTCATTTTTTGTGTGTGTGGGTTTTTTTTTCATTTTTATTTCTCTTTTGTTATGAAATCTTTCTGATTTTCCTCTATTTTTATATGCAGGTGTATTAATTTCCAGGGTAAATTACAGGTTACCCTATAATTTAGCAAACACTTCTCTATTTAAAACAGTCTGTTTTATCTTGTAATCTACTTGACTTCCTTGCCATTGGAAGTTCTGTATCTACACTATTCCCTTTTTGCTTTGTAGTTGACTTCATTATAAATTGATACCTCTGGTTCCCTATTTTCAGTCTTGTAGGTTTGTTTTACTTTAAATACTTCTCTATCTAGATTGAGTCTGGGTGTTGTTGTCATCTATGTTAATCTCAGGTTGTTGTCTGCTCTTGTTGGTTCTCAGTCCATAGAACATTCTTTAGATTTTTTTTTTATAAAGTTGCTCTGGTCATTAAAAATTCCTTTAATTTCTATTTATCAGGAAATATCCTAATTTCATCATTGTGTTTATGATTCTTCACTACCTTTATGATTCTTGGTTGGCAATTTTTTTCTTTCAGAGTTTTGTATATGTCATCCCATCGTCGTCTTGCTTGCATGGTTTCTGCTGAGAAATCAGATTTTAGTTTTATTGGTTCTTTGTAGGTAGTTTTCATTTTTCCTGAGTTGCTCTCATGATTCTTTCCTTGTCTTTGGTTTTAGAAAATTTGATTATGATGTGTTTTGGTGATTTTCTTTTTTATCTATCCTGTTTGGGGTGTGTTCTGCTTTTTGTATGCTTATATTCTTGTCTTTCATGATGTTAGGGATGCTTTCTTCCAATTACTTTTCAAAAGTTTTCTCTGTGCTTTTTATTGTATCTTCTGTTCTGGAATTCCAATCTCCTGTAAGTTTTTTTTTTTTTTTACCTATTCATGGTGTCCCACATAACTCTTAGGTTTTTTTTTTTCCAATATTTTTTTCTGATTGTTTTTCTAGCATACAAGTATTGAGATATTTATTTTCAAACTCACTAATTCAGTCTTCCATTACTTTGAATCTACTTCTTTGCCCTTCCAATATATTGCCCATTCTAAAATCTTAGAATCAATCTTCTGGATTTCTAATTGCAGGTTTTGCATTGTTCCACAATTTACATTTATTTTGTCATTTTGTCTGTTTGTTCTTATAGTATTTTCCTGAATTCTTCTAAAGTTTTTTCGGTATTCACCTTGCTTTCTTCAATCTTTCTGTCAGTCCTTTGAAGGTACCTAAATATCATTCTTTTGAATTCTTTTTCAGTTAGTTCCATTATTTTTTCTTCCTCAAAAACATTTTGTGACTCTTCATCTTGGTTAGTTATTTGATGCATTCTCTCCTGTTTCTTCATATGAGCTAAAATGGTCTGTTGTCTCCAGGGCATTGTATTGTTGTTGTTATGTGCCATGGAGTTGGTTTCGACTCATAGCAACCCTGCACAGGGTTTCTGATGCTGTAAATCCTTACGGGAGCAGAAAGCCTCATCTTTCTCCCACAGAACAGCTGGTAGTTTCAAACTGCTGTCCCTGAGGTTCGCAGCCCGATTCATAACCACTACACTATCAGAGCTCCTTGGTGTTGTTGTAATTGTATTTAATTGATGACTGCATACTGATTTGTTCTCAGACTCTGACCAATTGCCTCCTATGGTTCTAGTTAGAGAATGGAAGTGTGTACACTGTTTTCATTCACCATTCATGCCCCTCAGTTTATGGTGTATGGCTGGTGTTGACTGCTGTGTATCACTGATCTGATGGTATAGGAGCTGGTATTGGCTGTTGCCCAATGGCAGAGCTACAGAGGGTATGGTTGTGGCTGGGCTCTATGGGTATGGTTGCTGTCTCCTTTCTCTTTGTTTCTAAATTTTCCATTTAAATCATCAGTAATCATGAATGCATCTTAATTTTATATTTGATACGTTTCAGACTAGAGAAGGTGATGGAAATTAAAATTTTTATCATCACTGGCTTTAGAGGTTGGGGCATAAATATGAATAATGGTAGTATTAACTGGTCTTCCTTGTAAGTGTGTAGATATTATCCTAACACAGATCAAATTGTGCTTTAAGATAGATCTTGAATATGATGTTATTCCTCTGGAATTTGTCATTCTTGGCATAGTAACCCGTATGATTGGCAGATTCAGAATGGTTGATACCAGTCCATTTCAGCTCACTAATGCCTAGAATAGCACTCTTTAAGCATTCCATTTAATTTTTGATGATTTCCAATTTTGCTAGATTCATACTTCATACATTCCACTTCATACATGCTGATTACTTATGGGTATCTGCAGCTGTTTCTTATTTTGAGTTGCTCCACAGAACACATGAAGGTCCCAAAAGCTTTGTTCCATTCCTGCCAATTATGGTCACTCCACTTTGAGGAGGCAGCTCTTCTCCAGTCATAGTTTGAGGGCCTTCCAACCTCAAGGGCTCATCCTGATGTTATTATTAAGTGCCTTTGAGTTGGTTCTGAATCATAATGACTCTGTATAGGGTTTCCAAGGAGTGGCTGGTGGATTTGAACTGCCAATATTGCAGTTCAAACCAGCGCATTATCCTACGTGCCACACCAGGACTCCTAGGGGCTCACCTACTGGCATGTTATCTGATAATGTAAGGTGTATAGAATAAATGAATCATAGGGAAGGAGGCAGCCCACAGCCAGAAAAAAAGTATCAAGCTATCAAGTAGTTTATAGCTAACCTCTTGAAAGGAAAACTAGGACAGAGTTAAATCCTCAGGGTTTAGGGAGGAAATCTTTTGTTTTTCCAAAGACTCAAGACCAAAAGCCACACAAAGAAACCTATTTCATCACAGTAAAATACTTGTTTTGCATTCAGCACAAACTTTATTTAACACTTAGTGCATCTTATTAATTCAGGTGATAATAATGGATGATAAGATGCAAATAATCCTTTTTAAAACCTGGCTGCTTAGCCTTCTACTTGGTTCGTATGTATTAGATTTAACCATAAGAAATTATAAAAGATAGATGATTATTGTTAATTTCATGTTTGTGGTTAACTAATATTCACCTAAGGGAAGGTCCTGCCTGGTGAGGTTTCTTTGTCAAAGGAAGAAGACACTGAGATGAAGGTGAAGGGCAGCTCTTATTGTGAGCATGCAAAGTAGGAACTTGGAGGGACAAACCTAGATAGAGTGCTCCTCTAGACTCTCCAACACTGGGTTTACTTGCATTTTTATATACTTTCTAACAAGGAAATTATACATATCCATATGATTGTATGGAAAGCATTTGCATCTTTAGGGGCTAATTAACAATCATGCATATAGTGTAGCAGGTGTAGAGTCATGGCCACCAAGGAGTGTGTTTTCAGACTGTGATGTCCAAAAATTACTATCAGACACAGATTTTTCATACAGCGTTTGTGCTGCTGGCAGAATACCTTTAATCACTTCTTGAAGCTTTTGCCTAGTTCTCATCTTAAGCTAACATCTAGTTTTTCATGTTTCCTCATTCCACTAAGGATGTTTGGTCACTACATGGTATTGTGAGGAATGTAATATAGCTCTTTATTTTCTACTTCCTTATTGTGTTTCTTGTTTCCATTCCTTCTTCTTTCCCAAACCTTTGAACTTGATCCTCAGGTAAATGTTGCCCTTTTGATGTCATTGGTTGACCATTCTATGGTGTACATGTCTCACTTGTGTTGTTATCCTCTCTATATACCTATCTATTGCTTGGCTGAAAATTGAGCCATGGGGGTGCGATCAGTTCCAGACTTGAAGGGTGGTCAATAGTCTTGGGGTTCCGCCACTCTCTCTGACCAGTAAATCTGGTCTTTTGTATGATTCTGAGCTTTGTGCCACATTTTTCTCCCACTTTATCCAGGGCCTTCAAATATGATCTCTTTCAGAGCAGTTAGTATGTAGGCACCATCTAGTTCTGGTCTCAGGGTCATGGAAACTGATGTTCCCATGGTCCATTAGTCCATAGGACTAGTTATTTACAGGTGTCTTAAATTTTCATCACTCTTCTTTGTTCCACACAGGGAAAGACCAGTAGTTGCACCTTAGATGGACACTCATGAGCTTTTTTTTTTTTTTTAACTCATGAGCTTTTAAGATCCCAGTTGCTACTCACCAAAGTAGGAAGTCAGAAATTGTCTTTGTGGACTATGGCCATGATGTCTCCCAAAACTATGGTCCTGATTCCTCAGATCCAGCAATCCATATCCTCAAGGTGTTTGATAGTCTTGCCCACGTCTTCATAACGTCCCCCCCCTCTGTGTTCCATCACATTCATGGATGCTTGTAGCAAAGGTAAACATCTGTATACAAATATCCTCTGTCAAACTTTTGTATATCTAAGGATATACTCTCGCTCTTCCTCCCACAGCCATTCAATCTGCATGTCTATTCATGCATCTACCCTGAGATCACTGTTATTGCAGGATTATGCATTTAATAGTATTGACTTCTGTTTCCATAACTCCTGTACTCCTCCCTGCATCTTCCCATGCTGCCAGCATTCTTTTATCAACCTCTCTTATTGTATATTGCCTTCCCCTTCATTCAAGTTAACAAATGTCTACCCTATAGCCTGGTGTGGTGCTGTAAGATAAGCACTAGACTATTAACCACAAGGTTGGTGGTTCAAATCCACCAGCTACTTCTTGGAAACCTTATATAGGGTCACTATGCATTGAGATTGACTCAACAGAATTTAACAACTCTCTAGTCAGTGAGTTCACTGGCTAATATGTCTCTTTAAACTAAGGCTAAGGAGCTCTGGTAGCGTAGTGGCTACGAATTGGGCTGTGTACCTTAAGGTCAGCAGTTCGAAACTACCAGCAGTTTCGTGGGAGAAAGATGAGGCTTTCTGCTCCCGTAAAGATTTACAGCCTCAGAAACCCTGTACAGTGTCACTATGAGTCAGTTCCGGCTCCACGGCACATAACCACCACCACCATACTTCAGTTTCTCTTTTTCATTGATTTTCCCTATCTCCTTAAATATAAAACAAAAATCTGTTATGAAGTCAATTTCGACTCATGGTAATCCCAAGTGTTATGGGGTAGAACTGGTCTCCCTAGGGGTTTTTTTTTGGTGTAATCTTTTCAGAAGATGACCAGGACTTTCTTCCATGGTGCCACTGAGTGTGTTCAAACTGCCAACATTTTGTTTTGTGTTATTGTTAAATGAAGGTAACGTGGCTCTGACTTATAGAAACCCCGTGATTAATAAAGGCATTGTTGTTGTTAAATGCCGTCAAGTCAGTTTCAACTTACAGCGACCCTGTGTAGGGTTTCCAAGGAGCTGTTTGTGGGTTTGAACTGCCCACCTTATGGTTTGCAGTTCAGTGTTGATCCTATATTGCCACACTGTTGTTGTTATGTGCCTTGGAGTCAGTTTTGACTCATTGTGACACCGTACAGGGTTTCCAAGGCTGTAAATCTTTACAGGAGCAGAAAGCCTCATCTTTCTCAGTCTAATAAAGACATAAAGCAGAACTCAGGACCCCAACAGTTTTCCAACAGCACCAGGAGGACCTCGATTTCAGTCTTTTTCCTGACCTGACGTCATGCTACTGTCAGGCTCTGTTCTTCACCCACTTGGGCTCACATAAAAATATAAGGTAGAAAGCAAGCTCTCCCAGAGATAATACATTATCAGTTACATGAACCCGAGAGCAACTGGTGGGTCTGAACTGCCAACCTTGTGGTTAGCAGTCCTCCCAGTGCTTATCCTGTAGCACCACCAGTGCAGATGTAGCCAATACATACTTACATGCATTTTTCAACACATACTTAATCAGTAAAATGAAGGTTGTCAGACAACAAACAAATCTGTTTTGGGAGAACTATAGCCAGAATATTTCTTAGAAGTGAGGATGGCAAGACTTCATCTCTTGTACTTTGGACATGTTGTCAGGAGGGACCAATCCCTGGAGGAGGACATCATGCTTGGTAAAGTAGAGGGTCGGCAAAAAAAAAGAGAAAGACCCTCAGTGAGATGGATTGACAGTGGCTACAGCAATGGGTTCACATGTCAATGGTGAGGATAGCATAGGACTGGGCAGTGATTTGTTCTTTTGTACAAAGGGTCATTATGAGTCAGAACTGACTTGGCGGCACCTAACAATAACGTCTCCAATTTTTCCACAACTGCTTGCTCCTGCTTTTGGTTTCCCAATGTCTATACTTAGCTCTCTAACAATATTAACTCTTTGAATTTCTTGTACTGTTTCTATTTCTGGTTAAGTTTATTCTGTTTGCTGTCTTTCTTTCATAATGCTTGAATTCTTCCTGTCTCGTGGTTTTTACCTGTGGGTTCATATTTCCTTAGAATTATCGACCCTGATTGAGAGGAGTGGGAACTGGTGCTACTCTCACAGAGTATGGGGGACAGATGAGGATGCAAACCAACTGGAGAATCTCTGATGTTGCAATGTGACTTCAATCCCCACCACAGCCTAACCAGCAGGCCTTATCCCCTACAGATGACTTCCCAGTATCCCTGCCCCTCTCTTTTCCACAGTGTGAGGAGGGGAAAGAACGCTCAGGACCAGAGCAACCCACTTACATGTGCTGGTGCCATTTCCCCACACCAGAAGCCTCCAGTTTTTATGGAAGCAAGAGAAGCAGACATCTGCAGAGAAATGGGATTGGGATGCAGTAGGGAAAGATGGGTCCCAACCAGAGCTCACCATTACCACCATGTCTTATCTATGGCATGCTTTTTTTCTCATCTGTCATCTTCCACTCATATGAAACAGTACTTCTATTTTCCCTAACTGGAAATCTTTTGAACTTTAGAGAAACTCTGAATCATGAAAGGTAGACTTTACTGCAAAATTTTGATTTCTTTCATGATCTTACAAATTGGAATTATATTCAACCTTTGAGCTATATCTTCCCATTCTGAAGAATTCAAACTCATTTAGTCTGTCCTTTAACTAAATACTTAATTCTTTTACTTGTCCCTTTCAGAATCTTTTGTGCCTCATTTTTCTCTCTTTGCAAATATAGCAACCAGACTGTAGAAATAATGTACCATGCGTATGAAAACTGGGACGGCACCATAGTTAGATTCCTAAGATAAAATATTGAATAAATTAAAACAAAATAAAGTCCTACATGAATTGGTGAAACCATTTTTATTTTTTAAAGTGCTCTCTATATTGTAAAGGTTTGGAAGGTTTCATGCTAAACCAGTGTGGCGTGATATCAACTCCTGTTTTGGTGTGGGGATGGGTAGTGTTGAACTGTTCATTTATCCCTACAATGGATTGCCTTTATAGAGCATTTCCAAAACTTTCTTGAAATATCTAGTTTAATAAATGGGCTTCAGGATAGTACTGGAGCTCCCTGAAATCGTAGGCCAAGCTTCTGAGTAGCAGTAAATGTCTATTTTTCTGGAGAAAGGTTCTGTACCTTTTAATTTTTTAAATAGTAAAATAGGGGTTGGTGACTTTACCATGAGGACTAATAAGAGAAATCAATACATATGGTTAACACGTGGCACTATGTCATCCACACAAGTATGCCTACATAGATTTTATGTTTCTAAAACAGATGCCAGGGACATTGGAAACTGCCTGATGCATCAGGACCAAGTTATGAGCAGTGAGTGAAGGGATTCCCAGAACGTATTTTCTCCAGCTCCCATTAGTTTGTTGTTGTTGTTAAGTGCCGTTAACCTTGCAGTTGAAACCAAACTTGTGGTCCAGTGTTTATCCTATAGTGCCACACTAGGACTCCATTAGTTTGGTGTTTTTGTTAAGTGCAGTTGAGTTGGATCCGATCCATAGCGACCCTGTATAGGATTACCGAGGAGCAGCTGGTGAGCTTGAACTGCCAACCTTGCAGTTCAAACGGCTTTGCAGTCTGGTGCATTAACCCACAGTGTCACATTGCCAGGAATCCTGACTCCTGGTATGGCACTGTAGAATCAGCACTGGAGTATGAACCACAAGGTTGGCAGTTCAAACCCACCAGCTGCTCCTTGGAAACCCTGTACAGGGTCACTATGAATCAGAACCGACTCCACAACATTAGTGTTAAAGAAGCATTAAGAGACACTTCAGTTCTCTTTTCAGTCCCATCTAAAATTGATGTGTCATGCAGCCTGTGTTAAAAGTCATGGTCTTGGGAGCAGATTGTTTATTCTTCTGGGTTCCCAAGGAACATCTCTTTCCCTTACCTTGTCTGCAGAATGGAACCATTATACTATCTGCCTGTGACAGTCACCACTAGCTCCCGACTTCCATTCTTCCCACTCTTTTAGCTGAGCATATTGCTGCTCAGAGAACAGACTAGTTTTCATGTGACTAAGTTCTTTGGTGGTGGTGGTTATATGCTGTGGAGTTGTCTCTGACTCATAGTGACGCTGTATGGGGTTTCCAAAACTGTAAATCTTCATGGGAGCAGAAAGCCTCATCTTTCTCCCATGGAGCAGCTGGTGGATTAATCATGAGAAGTTAATGGAAACCCTATTGGTACTTTGGGGAAGTTTCCCTGAAAGGGAGGGGCTGCCCTTTTAACCTTCTTTATTTCTTCTCAAGACCTGGAATTTGGAAGTAATGGTGGGCAGTCATCTTGATCCATGAGTAACACCTGGGAAAGGAGTCCATGTACTGCAAGACAACAATCCAGTACCTGGGTCTCAAACATGATAATGCCAATATACCAAATTGTAATTGTTTGCCTATATGCTTCTTTTATATATGAAGGAAACTTCACATATAAAAAATAGTGGCTTAAGACACTGTCAAAGAGAAAAATTAGTTAACAGAAATCTTGCTTTGATTTTAAGGCTTTTCTTACTCAAAATCCTAAGTATTGACAGTAAAAAGAAAAATGACTGACCCAAAATTAATTTGGCTTTCTGCTGTTTTTCACCTAAAGTTGTTAATCTTTTCTGTTCTGTTCAAAGCCAGGTTTACTCAATTTAAATTTCAAGTTAAATCAAGGCTGTAGGTAGATGGAGGGCAGAGACTGCCTTGTGATATATTAGTTAATCTCAGTAAAAGAGGGAAGACATGGTTCAATCATGTTAAGATTAGCCATTGGTGGATCTTTTTCTATTTTCTTTTATCTTTATAAGTTTCATTGTAACTATGTACTCCTGGTATAGCATTGCAAGGTAAACATTGAACTGATAATTGCAAAGTTAGTGGTTCAAATCCATCAGCCACTGCTTGAAAACTGACTCAATGGCATTTAACAACAACAAAACTAAATTATTTGGTTTTAAGAAAACATCAGGAGATATTTTTGATTTAAAGTTTAAAAGGCGATAGTTTCAGAGGATTATCCAACTTTCATCGATGTCTGGAGTCCATGAGAATTTGAAATTCTGTTCTACATATCCCTCCCTTTGATAAGCCACTGATTTCTTATTAAAAACTTGAGGTATCCCAGAACATGTAAAACCTAAACTATGATGGGAATTCAGAACAGGTGTTGACTGGGCTGGGAATGGGGATTGACCAAGTAGGAGGCTGTGAATCTTTAGAGTAATGAAAATGTTTTGTATTTTGATAGGGATTTAGGTTACATACCAAAATCACACTCAGTGCCATCAAGTTGATTCCAATTCAGGGTAACCCTCTAGGGCAGAGTAGAACTGCCCCCTACTTTCCAAGGCTGTCAATCGCTATGGAAGCTGACTGCCACATCTTTTTCCCATAGAGCAGTTAGTAGGTTGGAACCACTGACCTAAACTCCTATAAAGCATTTCCCTCACTCCTAAAATTTTACTTAGGCCCTCCCTAGTTAATCCCATTCCAAGTCTAGTCAACACCAGCTCTGATTTTTTTTTTTTTTAAATCATAGTTTAGGTTTTACAAGTTCTAGGACATCTCAAACTTTTAATAAGAAATTAATGGCTGATTAAAAAGCAGCTTTGGTAGCGTAGTGGTTACGAGTCGGGCTGCCAACCTCTAGGTCAGCAGTTCGAAACTACCAGCAGTTCCATGGGAGAAAGAGGAGGCGTTCTGCTCCCATAAAGATTTATTTATAGCCTCGGAAACCCTGTGCAGGGTCAATATGAGTCGGAACCGACTCCACGGTACTACTTAACTACAAAAGGGAGAAAATGCAGAATTTTAAATTCTCATGTAATCCAAGCTTCCTGGAGCTATGAAGGTGGACTCCTGAACTTTAAACTAAATATATCCCATTCTTCTTAAAACCAAACAATATGTAAGCTTAACTAGTAAAACATGAGGAGATCTGGTGGAACAATTAACAGTTAAGGTGACAATTCTGATATATAGGGTCAGAGTTAGAATTGACTTGATGGTGATGGATTTTTTTTTTTTTTTTCTTTTTAAGTAAAAAATGTCTGCCTTGAGCCCTGGTGTGGCGCTTGTAGGATAAGCACTTGACTGCTAACTGCAAGGTTGGCAGTTCAAAACCACCAAGCACTAAATGGAAGAAAGATAAAAGTGTTCTGTTCCCTTAAATTTGCAGCCTGTTGTTACATGCTGTTGCATCAGTTCCAACTCATAGTGACCCTGTTCAGGGTTTCTGAGGAGAGGCTGTTAAGTTTGAACCGCTAATCTTGCATTCAGCACATTAACCCACAGCACCACACCAGGACTCCATTTACAGCCTAAGAAATCCAACATAGGGTTGCTATGAGTCGAAATCCACTTGATGGCAGAGAGTTTTGAGCATTGTGCTCTGTAAAGGTCTATTTATACGGAATCAAATTGACATTAACTTGAAGATTAGATAGCAAGTTCAGGAGGCAAGTGAAATGCTGTAAATGTGGGAGGAACAACTCAGACAAGGATGGTGAGGATTGTAACATAATTTTACAGATGTAATCAACGTCACTAAATGATAAATGTAGAAACTGTTGAACTGGTGTACATTTTGCTGTGTACATTCTCACCACCAACAAAAATGAATAAAATTACATATATAGCAAAAAAGTTGCAAAATAAAAAAAGGAAGTAAGGCGGACAGTATATAGACATTGTCAAATGCTAGGGAGCATAAATTGGCACAACCTTTTGGGAAAGTAATCTGGTAATATTTATTAAAATAAAAGGTACACATTCATTCTGGCCTAACAATTTCAAAGGCAGGCATATCTCTGAAAAAAAGAAAAAATATATAGAGACTCTTGGTATGGTGCTGTGGAAAAAATACTGAACTAAGAACCAAAAGGACAGTGGCTCAAATCCACCAGCAGCTCCTTGGAAACTCTGTACATGGTCACTATGATTTGGAATTGACTCGATGGCACTTAACAATAACATATATATGTAATACATATATATAATTTGTGGGTGTAGTATGTCAAGCATTGGGCTGCTAATTGCAAGGTTCAAGCCCACCAGCTGCTTCGAGGGTGAAAGATGCGACTGGCTACTCCCATAAAGATTTATTTAGAGTTTATAGGCTTGGAAACCCCAGAATAGTTCTACTGTAGCCTACAGGGCTACTATGATTCCAATGGACTTGATGACCGTGGGCTGGGTCATAAAGTTCGTGGAAAAAATACCATTTTCTTTTAATTCCATTTTCCTATGAACTTTTTAAAGGCCTTTCATGTATGTGTATATAAGTGTGTTGTATGTTATGTGTGTGTATAAACACCAGGAATCCTGATGTGGTTTTGTAGGACAATCACATCACTGGACTGCTCCTCAGAAACTCTATATAGAGTTATTACGAATCGGAACTGACTGGAAGGCACTTAAACAGCAACACAAAGAGGCTGTGCACAGACTGTTCATTACAGCATTGCTAGTAAAACCTAACAATTAAAAAATAACCTGATGGTCATTAATAGGTGTTCTGGTGTGGTGCTGTTCGATAAGCACTGGACCGCAAAGTTAGTTCGAACTGAGAGATCAGCAGTTCAAACCCAGCTGCCATTCCTCCAAAACCCTATACAGGGTTGCTATTAGTCGGAACTACTGCATGGCATTTAACAATAGCTGGAATTTCAGAAATGAAAATTCTCAGGTCTGACCAGAATCAGACACACTGAATCAGAAACTCTAGGGGTGGGGTCTAAAAAAAAAAAAAATCTAACTTTAAAAAAGTTATCTTAGTGATTCTTAAGTATGCTAACGTGTGAGAACCACTGCTTTCGCCTGTCCAAAATTTGGGAGCAGGTAGTACAGTCCAAGAAATGCCCCAACTTATTTTCTTAAAAAAAATCCAGCACAAGACTATTGAGAAATGGGTTTCTACGTTGAATGGGCAGAAAAAAGAAGTCACATACAACCTAGGTTTCACACAGTGCCGAGACAAAAGCAAAACCAAAAACATACAGACCGTGTTGTCCCAAAGCCTCACGTTTGTTAAATTAAAGAGTTTTGGTAGAGGCCAGAATGTTCTTGATAGCCTAAATTAAATAAAACTGAAAAATAATCATTTCAATTGTAGAATCTATCTATATTCCTTTATTTCCCCCAAAACAGCCCCAGGACAACACTCAAGATTCCTACTGGCTCTCTGAAAACTTGAGTTTCTGATGCAACCACCCATTAAAAAGATCACAATCCTCAATTTAAAACCCCCAAATTCAAGCAGGGCTGGCGCCATCATCCCAAGGCAACGTTGCCTTTTCTCAGCCACACCCCTGCGGGTTGCCGGGCCTCCTTCCCTGGGTGTTCCCAAAGACAAATAAATCACTCCTTGTTTTCCAGACCTGAAATTAGCGGTGACTCAGAGGACTCGAAGCGGCAATGGTCGCCTCGGGAAGGAGGAAAAATGTGCAGATTTTTCCCCTCACCCGCGGGCCCGACGTTCCGGCCTTGGCCAATCAGGGGAGGGTGGCAGGAATCGCACCAAAGTAGGTAAAAAATGCGGGATGCATTCCCTCCACCACGACTTGCCCTACGGTTCCCAATGGTCCTCCCTCGGGTCTTCGTCCTCTGTGGGCCCCGCCCATCGTCTCTCCAGCCTCCTCCCAGGCTCCGCCCCCCCACCCCCCGTCCCCAGGCGGCGCACACCTGGCCAGGTAGCTACTTCCAAGTAAGGAAAAAGGCTGCGCAGTGGGCGGGGCGTCACGTGATCTTGTCTGCGGAAGGGGGCGAAGAC
Organism: Chrysochloris asiatica; assembly: GCF_000296735.1. Lineage (NCBI taxonomy): Eukaryota > Metazoa > Chordata > Mammalia > Afrosoricida > Chrysochloridae > Chrysochloris > Chrysochloris asiatica. Next base: position 6,181,206 of record NW_006408557.1, read on the forward strand.
GCCCCCGGCAACGGCTCGGCCTTTTCCCCGCCCCTCACCGTCAGGCCAAACAGAATCCACGCCCCCGTCGTGCCCACATTGGTGGAGATGACCCACTCCCCACGCTCCTCTATTCCTTCCCACCCCCCACTGAGCTGACTAGTTGAGGTAGGCTCCTCATCCGACTAGAGTCTGAAGGACGGCCGGGGCGGGGCGTTGCCAGGCCTGTATGTTGCGTAGCAACAGCGGGCGGCGCGTGACGTGCGTAATCGCGTTCCGCCCCGGGGCGCGCGTCCGCGCGCTCGCCCGCCCCTTGGTAGTCTCGAGCTGCCGCATCGCCATCCCTCTCGGTCGCCTGATCCCACTGCCGTAAGAAGGACGCTCCGCAGATTCGGTGCCGGCCAGCTCCAGCTCCCGCATCTCTGCCACTGCCACAGCGAAGATGGTGAGTGGGAAAGGGTCTGGAGGCGCGGCAGGGGCGGTGGCTCTCGGGGCGCCGCAAGGGTCGGGGCTAAGGCACTAGAGCCGCGCCCAGACGCCCCTCCCGGGCCGGGCTGCGGGCACCAGGCAGAGGCATCCCTGGGCTTCGACAGCTCGCTGTCCTCGGTGGGCCCTCCTCTCTGCCCATTGCCAGGGCCTTGGTGCGTCTGCCAGGGCTGAGCATCCCCAGCTCCTTCGGTTAAATCGAACTGGAGGGGTTCGCACCAGGGCGGTCAGGGGGCTTCGGAATCTGGCCACGGCCCTTGTGGGCGCAGCCTTCCCCAAAAGCCAGTTACTGAGGCTGTAGGTGACTCGTATGCTTTTTAGTCCTCGTGGACTGGTTTGGCAGTCTGTCCATCTCAGTAAGGAAAATAAGGCCTTTATTGCACAGCTGTAGAAGGCGGAATAATCACTAACCAGCATGACCCGGGCATGAATTAGAACAGGATGGCCTTGCAGCCTCTTTCTTTGTCGTGTCTGGTAATCAACTTCCAACAGCACTCGTCGTGCTTGTCAAGCTTGGCGGTGACTCTTTTAACCCCTCCCTTCCCCTGTCTGTCTGTGTATGGTTAAACCTTTTCTTTGACTTGTATACAGTTTGACTCTGCCAGAATTTAGTGTGCCAGGTGTGGGCATGATGCTGGGATGCTAATAAAAGCCAGTGGAAACACGTGTTTAAGAAATCCATTAAATTACCCGTGTCACTAAAAATTCAGCAGATGCTCAGAATATTCGACGTGATGAATGCTTTACCCGACTTATTTTTCCTTCTAAACCGTAACTCTTATTTATTGTCAAACAAAATTCTTAACTAGACAATCAGGTGGAACATTTTGTGATATTCTTTAGTCTGCACACACTATTACCATTTTTGGTCAATGATTTGCAGGCAAAGGCTTACTAGCGTTGCTAGAACTATTCCACTGTTACTGCATCTGTCTGACTGGAAGCAGTTGGTACCAGTTTATTTACATACAAAATGCTTTAACTGAGTAACAATTTTGTTTTTCTTCAGTTATTGTAACTCATGAATATGTAGACTGTCTCTTTAGTGGAGAAAAAAGACTAACCAGTCATTTTTTGATTACTGGGAATATGTAGAAATAATTTGATATCATATTGTTCAGTTTTTGATGATTTGGCTTACTTCTACCAGCTGTAAGGAAGATCATCTTAAGACTTTTTAACATAAGTTCTTAGATGCATATAGTAATTTATATTAAAGGCCCCTATTTTCTAACCTAAGTATTTTGAGTTATGATACATTTAAGGTAATTTCACTTTGATGAAAGTGCTTTGAAGTGGGCTGGAACCTGCTTCACGCTATTCTGATTTGATATTCATTTTGTTGTTGCTGATACAGACTTAAATTTTCTCTTTAGAAATAGGATTAAACATTTTTACATTACTCGTAAAACTTAACTGTTCATGTTTCTGTACATTCAAATAAAATGAAGGATCTGTTACACGTTTTGGTGCTTTCTTGGGGGAGAAGAAATAAAAATTAAATCAAGGTGGGTGAATTCTAAATACATTTCAAACTAAATGACCTTGTTGTTGTTAATTGCCGTTGAGTTGATTCTGACCATAGGGTTTTCAAGAAGCAGCTGCTGAGCTTCAACCATCTACCTTGCAGTTCAAATGGCTTTGCATTCTGGCATATTAACCCACAGCGCCATACCAGGAGGCCTAGCTGACCTTGTTGTTGTTGTTGTTGTTGTTGGGTGCCATCAAGCCAGTAACGACTCATAGCAACTTTATGCACAGCAGAACGAAACACTGCCCGATCCTGGGCCAACCTTACTACTTACTGTTGCCACGCTTGAATCCATCGATGCTGCCACCTGGCCAATCTGTCTCGTTGGGGGTCTTCCTCTTTTTATCTGACCCTCCTCCTCCTCCTTACCAAACATGATGTCCTTCTCCAGTGACTGGTTCCTCCTGACAGTGTGTCTGAAGTATGATAGACAAAGTTTGGCCATCTTGGCTTCCAAGGAGCACTCTGGCTGCACTTCTTCCAAAACGGATCTATTGGTTCTTTTGGCAGCCCATGGCACTTTCAATATTCTCCAACACCATAACTCAAAAGCATCAATTCCTCTTGTTTGCATGCTTATTTTTCAGAGAGTTTAGAATATAGACTAACCATTTTGAAAGCTTACTCTTGTATTTATTTTTATGAACACAGAGCAGCTCCATTCAGTTCAGCTTTAGAGAATATTGTGAAGATGAAGTGCTCCTTGATTAGCCCAGATCTTAGCATGTTCCCTTACTATTTGAAACTGCTTAGATCTGTTGATTGGAGTCCTGGTGTGGTGCTGTGGGTTAATGCACTGGACTGCAAAGTTGGTTTGAACTGTAAGGTCAGTGGTTCAAACTCATCAGCTGCTCCATGGAAAAACTATAAAGGGTTACTATGAGTCAGAACTGACACCCTGGCACTTAACAACAACAACAACAACAGATCTGTTGATTACTTGCTTGGCTTGAAGTTTGTAAGATTTTTTTTTTTTTTAATTTATAAAATCACTTCCTGGTACTTCCTGGTACTTACCAGGTCTTCTAGAGCGCTTGGGAATAAAGTAGTTTGAAACCAACTCAAAAGATCACTTTCTGAGCACTTTAAGATGAGATTTCATGTGTTTAAATGTCTCACTTTACAAAACCAAGGAGAAGGGCCGACAATCCACAGAAACCTACACACCCTAAACAAAATTGTGTGTGTGTGACTGAGTATGCAAGCTTTCGTATACACAGGTGGCATACAAGCCCATCGAGTTTTATTTGCCTGGTAGTTCTAATGACTGTTGAGTTGAGACATCATACATAGACTTGTCTTTTATTATTGTTAAGAGCCATCGAGTCGGTTCCGACTCATAGCGATCCTGTACAGGGTTTCCAAGGAGCGACTGGTGAGTTAAAAATGCAGACCCTGCAGTTCAAACTGGTCTTTTGGCTCAATGCATTATCCTGCAGCGCCACATCACATGGTGTGCATTCGCAGTCTAGGCAGTATGAGTGCAGTCTTGTCACTGAAACACAGCGAAGGCAAAACAAAAAAGCCAACAAACCCATTACTATTGAGTCAATTACAGTTCATTAAGGAGCTCTGGTAGTATAGTGGTTACGAATCGAGCTGCGAACCGCAAGGTCAGCAGTTTAAAACTACCAGCTTTTCCGTGGGAGAACCATGAGGCTTTCTGCTCCTGTAAAGATTTACAGCCTCGGAAACCCTGTACAGGGTCGCTATGAGTCGGAATCGACACCATGGCACTTAACAACATCATAATCCTATAAACCCTACTCTATTCGGTTTGAAAGGCTGTATGCTTTGTGGAAGCAGACTGCTAAGTCTTTCTCCTTGAAGAGCCTCTAATGGATTCAAACCACCAACCTTTCAATTAGCCAGGCAAGCTTTTCACCACTGTGCTCCTTAAAGTAGTAAAGATCTCCATAATAGTCTAAGCCTTATCCGTGCCAGTAGCTGCCATTCAGTTGGCTCCAGTTCAGAGGGAACCTATGTAATACTTTGCTCTAGAGGTTTTCAGTGTCTGACTTTTCAGAAACAGATCTCTTGGTCTTTCGTTTGAGGTGCCTTTGAGTGGAAATCAACTTCCAGCCTTTTGGTTAGCAGCCAAACATGTTAACAGTTTGCAATATCACCCTGGGACTCCAAATCTAACCCTTACATATATGTACCTTTAGACTTATCAGAACTCTGCTCTCCCAAACTGAGCTAATTTTACTCAGACTGAATGATAAATATTAGACAGCGTGGTGATTAGCAAAAGCACTTTTACTTATAACAACACAGTGAAAAAGATTGGGCAAATATTGATCTGCCATATGAGAAAACTAAAAAAAAAATTGTTGAAGTGCTGTTGAGTTGGTTCTGACCTTTAGGGACCCTGTATAGGGTTTCTGAGGAGCAGCTGATGAGCCTGAACCACCGACCTGCAGTTCAGACGGCTTTGCAACCTGGCACATTAACCCACAGCGCCACACCAGGATTCCTAAAAATAATTAACTTGTGGCAAATTACCTATTCTGATTATATATAGCAAGCTTAAAATAATTAAAAAAAAATTAAATTTGAAACATTCTAAGTAGAAAAGGACACAAATTGATAGACCTCTATTGTACCAACAAATTTGAACATTTTGCCATATTTTATTTAGCTTTTTATGTTACCAGTACACCTAAATACGCATCCTTGTCCTCAACTCCTCAACCCATTTCCTTTGTTCTCCAGAGAGAATCACTTCTGTGCTAAACGTAGAATATACCAGGTGATTTTATTCAGGCTATTGCTGTAGGGAAAAGTTCACTAAGGAATCTCTCAAAGAAAAGTCAAGAGGCCTGGGGTTTTATGGAGGCAGATAGATTAGGGAGTCTTGTGGGGAAGAATGAAGACAGGGTTTTTTTTTTTGAATATGTAAAGTCCTAGTCCTTTTCACTAAACTCTTTTCCAGAACACAGTTCTTACCCTGCTGTGTTTTCCAAGAGCATATGACTTAGGTCAAGTTCAACATAGCCACCCCCTAAGCTGATAATGTTTCATTCTTATTGATATTTCCGTACTTTTAGCTGCAGTATATTCATCCTTATTGATATATATTGCCTTGATGTATTTTTAATTTTATATAAATTTGGTGGTGGTGAGTGTGCTATGGAGTCCGTTCCTACTCACAATGACCTTGTATTGGGTTTGCAAGGCTGTAGATCTTTACAAGAGCAGAAAGCCTCTTGTTTCTTCCACAGAACAGCTAATAATTTCGAACCGCTGACCCTGAGGTTACCAGCCTGATTTGTAACCACTGTGCTACCAGTAACATATAAATATTACTAGGTTGCAGATATCATTTTGTAATTAAAAAAAAAAATGTTGGTTTTTTTGTTTTGTTTTGTTTTTGCTATAGCTCTGTTATTTGATACTGCTGCGTAGTGGTTACAAATTGGGCTGCTAACCTTCAAGGTTGGCAGCTGGAAATTTACCAGCCGTTTCGCTGGAGAATGATGAGGCTTTCTGTTCCCGTAAAGATTTACAGACTCGGAAACCCTGTGCAGGGTCGCTATAAATCGGAACTGACACCACAGCTCGTAACCGCCACCACCAATGTAATGGCTGGAACTGCAGTTGCCTTGGCAGGGCCAGACCAAAATTATCTGGGGCTTTTTTTGGCCAGTGGGCCAAATGGTCCTCACCCTTGACCAAACTAAATAAATTTATTCATTCCCCCATTGATGCAAAAACCTCAACTTTTTGCTCTTTTATCTTTTGTCTATTGTAAACTCTTTTGTAATATACGGTTTCTGTATTATGTTTCTCTTCTCTTGCCCCTATGTGCATCTACCTGAACATTTATGAGTATTTTCTACTCTGTTGCCATTAAATGCCTGGGAGGTGGTTCTGACTCAGTCACCCTGTAGAGGGTTTCTGAGACTATACATCTTTATGGGAGCAGAAAGCCTCATGTTTCTCCCAGAGCTGCTGGTGGACCCCAGCTGTGGACCTTGTGGTTTGCAGTACAGTCCTTATCTCATGGAACCACCACACTTCCCATTTTCTATTTTGTTGGTGTTAAGGTCCATCAAGTTGGTTCTGACCCATAGCGACCCTGTATAGGGTTTCCAAGGAGCAGCTGGTGAACTTGAACTGCTGACCTTGGAGATCAAACTGACTTTGCAGTCCAGCACATTAACCCACAGCGTCACACCAGGACTCCCATTTTTTATTTTATATAGTGGTTAATCTAGTTTGCAATCCACTCACCTACATTTATGAGCCTGTTTCTCCATTTTTATTTCACCACTTGGTATTTTAAGTGTTTATCAGTCTGGTGAGTGTGAAAGGATTTCTCATCATTTTAATTTGCATCTGATTAGTAGTAAGTTGAGAAATTTTTTGTAGTATGTTTATTACATCATACGCTTATATGCATGCTGCATTCTCTGTGAACCTGACATTGTATACTCACCATGTCTTCATCTAAGCTTTTTTTTTTTTAATTTAAGGTTTTATTGTGGATTGAGTGAAAGTTTACAGGGCATAGCATCAGTTTTACATTCAACAAATCATACACCTTGTTTCATTACACTGATTATAAGCACCTCCATGCACTATCAGTTAACAGTATTTCTCTCTATCCACTTTAGCTTTTTTAAAAAACACACAAACAAAAAACCCCACTCAGGCATATATAATAATTTATATCTCCAAAGGTCACATTCTGCAAGTCTGTTCCTGGCCATCAGCTCTTAGTCCTTCTCTTCTTAGTCCATGAATCTGGAGTCCTCAGCTGCTCCCCCTCTCCATGCCCCCATCTCTGCCTCCATCTCTGGCACTGTTGCTTCTCTGGATAAGGTCCCATATTCTGCTGTGTGTTCCTCTTGATGGTCCTAGGGTCCTCTGTTTCTGGACTGTAAGAATAACCATTCCCCTTTTTTTGTTACAGAACTTCTACCTTTACAATTGTGACAGTCGCGATTATTCATGATAACAGTTACTCACTATTGAATCTTACAAATCGTATCCCTATCTCTTTTCACCAGACCCATCTAGACAAGATGACAGCTATTCAGTGGGGACTCTTTCTTTCCCCCCATACTCTTAAACTAAACTCCCTCATGAAACCTTGTAAGCTAGTCACTTTGTGCCTTTATTGCCCCCCTCATTTTAGGTAGCCAATGTCTAAGTTGCCCGTCCCTATCTACCCTGTGTACAGAGTGGATAGCGTTGATACTTGATTTGAAGACTCTTTCTCTCTTTGTTGATATCTGAGTATAGGTCAGGTTCATCATGAAGATGTATCTTCTGTCACTGTAGCTGTTCCAGTCTGCTTGTCCTTTCTAGTGGGAATGTCTCACCTCACAAGGTTGTGGATGGGACTCATATTCCCCCTAAGGTCCTATACTCTGTAAAGGCTTTGCATGAAGCCTATTTCACTGGAAAGTTGTAGAACCCCTTTTAGATATTCCAATCAGTTATAGGCTGAAGGTGGGCTTACAAGTTTTCTCTAATCATGTTTCCCAGCATTCCTTTTATCCCACTCAAGTGTCTATTTTACAATAGTAGGCAAGAGAAACTAATATTCATAAGGCAGTCAAGGATTTTAGTATTATTTACCCTCTTCAAGCTATACCTAGATCCCTGTAGCCCAGAGCCCTGTTGTTCCAAGGTTGTGTATGCATCATTATTTGCCTCTGTCCCACTAGGCCATGCAAACCTGTCTCTCCCCTATCTATCTTGTTCTTCTGTCTCCTCCCCTCTTTTTGTATTGCCCTCCCCAGTACCCAAAGTAAACCCCCCACCCAACCCCATTGTGGTTACCTTTTACTCCATTAGTTCTTCCCTCCATTTAAGACAGTCTATTTTATCCAGTAATCTACCTGAACTTCTCACCACCTGGATCTCTGTTCCTCTGTGTTTACCTTTTTTCACATTGTAATTGTTTTGATCATAGACTAACCTCCCAGATCCTCTGTTCTTATAATTTTATTCTGTTCTTGACTCTTCCATTTGTCAGCTGAGTTCAGGTTGATGCTGCCATGTACGTCGTTCTTTAGTTGTTGTATGTTCTTGTTGGTTCTCAGTCCACAGAACTTCTTTAGGATGTTTTTCATAGCAGGGTTGGCTTTGGCAAAATCCCTTAGCTTCAGTTTATTCTGGAATGTTTTGATTACACCATCGTATTTAATTGACAGCTTTGCTGGGTAGAGGATTCTTGAGTGGCAGTTTTTTCCTCTCAGGGTTTTATATATGTCTCCCCATTGCCTTCTTGCCTGCATGGTTTCTGTTGAGAAATCTGAGCTTAATCTGATTTGCTTGCCTTTGTATGTTATATTTCTCTTTGCCCTAGCTGCTTTCAAGATCCTGTCTTTATCTTTGATTTTGGAGAGCTTGATTATTATATGTCATGGTGATTGTCTTTTAGGATCTATCCATCCTGGGGTTCGTTGAGCTTCTTGAATGCTTATCTTTTCACTTTTCAGGATGTTAGGAAAATTTTCTTCCAGAAAATTATCTCCTCTGTGGACTTGTGTGATTGTTCCTGTTCTGGAATGCCAATAATTCTTAGGCTATTCCTCTTCATGTTATCCAACATGAATCTTAAGCCTTCTTCAGATTTTTTTTATCCTCTTTTGTGTTTGTTCTTCAATCTTAGTAGTGTTAAGAGATTTATCTTCTAGCTCACTAGTTCTGGTTTCTATCTCTTCAGTTCTACTCCTTTGCCCTTTCAGTGTTTTGTCCATTTCTGATATTCTATTATTAATCATTTGGACCTCTTTCTGTAGGTTTTGAATTATTTCCAATGCTCTATCTGTCTTATTTGATTGTTCCTGTATCACTTTCCTGGCTTCTTGTTTATTTTTCTCAACTCTATTATATAGTGTTTTGATACATTTTATAATCATTTTTCTGAATTCCTTCTCAGGAATTTCCAAAGCCTGCCCATCTTCCAGTATGGAGTTGTAGGTGTACTTCCGGCTCATTTGCCTCAGTCACTTTATCTCGTTTCTAGACATGTGCAGATATGGTCATCTACTTCTGTTTTTTAGGCGTATTTAGGGGCTATCTTTGGCCTTAATACTTAGATGGGTATGTATTTTGGTATTTTTTATGCTTTCAGATTGCCTCCAGGTAGATGTGATCAGGAAATGACCTTCCCTTTTCACTCTTCTTCTTGAGAAATTTCTAGATGCCACTGTTGGTTGTTTTGACGTAACTTAGGATTTAATTTTTGGCCTATTTCCTTTTTTGTCTACTTGTCCCGCTCCACAATCCCCATTCAGGCTTTGTTTCTAGTTGTAAACAGTTCAGGGTCGGCTGTGGCCCTTTGGTTTTAATTGGAAACTGTCTCTTTAAATTTCAAGGAGGTCTGTGCGCATGTGTAGTAGAACCCTCCGAGGGTGGGGCTGGGGTACCCACTAGCTTAGGTACCCCTATCCTCACCAGAATGGAGGTGTGCAGACTGAAAGGGACCAATGAACAGCTACCAAAAGAAAAGAATGTCCACACCTTTATCTCTGCATTTCTGCCAAGCGTCTGTGACCGCTCCGATCCTTCCCCCGCTTGGTCTCACCCAAGATGGCGGCAGCTGAGCGTCCCAGACTAGAAAGCAATGGATTTCTTGCTTCTGCCACAAATTCCCCAGCTGTAAGCCTTCAAATTTTCTAAATATTCCTTTATATGTGGTTCAGAGTTCTGGGACCATCCCCTGATCCTGTTTGGTTGGGTATTCTGTGTTGTTGCTGGCGGAGCTCTTCACTGCACTTTCACCCGATCCGCCATCTTGTTTGTTCTCCTTCATTTTTGTAGAGCGATAAAAGAAACCATGTCATGTCCACCAGAATGGGGACTCCTATTCCTCTCCTCTGGTGCTTTTCCTTTACATGCTTTGCTCATATATATCTGTTACGTAGTTGAAGTTCAATACTCTTTAATTCTAGCTACCACCATTTTCTGGCTCCTTGTAGTGGCAGAATACGGAGTGATCCAGGATAGAATTTTTGCTTTGCCAGGAGTGACAAAGCCTACCATCCTCCATTTTAGATCTTTTGTACCTTAATGAACCAGCTGTAGGCTTTGTGGGTTGGCTTGTTTACTTTGTGACATGGAATTGGTATGGGTACTAATACTTTGTTAATCTACATTTCTCTACATGTCTAAGACGGTTGTATAGTATATTAATTCCTTTTTTTTTTTTTTTTTTTTAGCACCTTGTCAAGATATTTTGGGATTCTAGGTGGCTAAGCATATTTGAAACGATGTTAGTATTTTTTTGTAGTAAGAATGCTTCTCTCATAGTAGGTACACAACAAATGTTAGTGAATTTTGAGTGATCAGAGTGAATCAGATAGCATTCTTAATTATGACAAAGAACAGGTTCCCATGGAGGTTGGATTACTTTAATTTTATACACCTGGGTGATGCCAACGATTCAGCCCTCAACTACTAGCTGAAAGCTTGGTGATTCCAATCCAAGTCTGATTATCTGCCTTGCAGCTTAAACTGACCTTTTGGTCCAGGGCTTTATCCTGCAGTGCCACACCAGGACTTCACTATCATAGTAATACCTTTAAAATAATCCTGATTTACAGAAACCTCTCAATAAATGCCAGTTCCCTTCCTTTCCTTAAAAATGAAATTGATGTTCATTAAAGCAAGAAAAATCACTTGAGGGCCTAATAAATGAAAGAACCAGAAGTAATGCTATCTTGGTTAACTTGTACGTATTTACAATATGTCAGGCATTGTGTTCAACCGCATCTCATTCAATCCCTATAGCAGCCCAGTGAGGTGTAGGTATGTTATCATTCCTGTTAAACTACTCTGAGAAGTGGTTACAAGAGCAGGGGCTCTGGAGTCTGACTGCCTAGGTTTGTTGTTTTGTTGGTTTTTTTAACCCTGGCTCTGCCACTTAACTGTCTGACCTTGGGTGAGTTAATAACCATCTGTGGCTCAATTAATCATTCCTCCAAGTGGAAATGATAGTGGTATGTACCACCACAATAATTCTAGATGGTTGATGCTTGATTGAAAGCACAGTAGTTCATTTAAAGCAATATATGGTTTGTTGATTGTGGGATTGGCGATCTGTTCTGTGACCCCTCACTCAATTCACAATAAAAAGTTTAAAAATAAATATATAAAGCAGTGCCTAGCACATAGTGAAGTGCTTATCCATGTTGGTAAAGATAATAATACTGAATGACAACAAGCTTAGATCCTAATTAGATCAAGTTCTTTTTCATCACTTGCTATTTTAATGGAAAAAGTTAAAGTCAGTTTACTTAATTTCTTGGAAGGGATTTTCTGCCTAGCAGATCACAAGGCAGCTTATCCTTCAAGGGCTATCTCTGAGGAGACCTCCATGGTTATGACAACTCCCTGCAGACACCTCCTCTCATACTGAATCACTCACTTTCCCTGGCTGCCACGCATGGAGGGCTTGTTGCTGGTATGCTGCTGTTAGGGTTCATCAAGTTGGTCTTAACACACAGTGATCCCTGTTAACAGAGTAGAACTACCTGTATTGTAGTCTAGGCTCTAGTCTTTAAAAAAGCAGATCACTTTCACCTGCAGAGCCACTGGCTGGGTCGAAACCACTAGCCTTTTAGTAGTGAAGTGCATAGCTGTTATGCTTCCATTGTTCCTTTGCAGCTAGTGTAACACTTACATGGAGTCCTGGTATGGCATTGCAGGTTAATGCACTGGGCCTCAAGGTCTGTTTGATCTGCAGAGTCGGTGGTTCTAAATCTGTAATCACTCCTCGGAAACCCTTTACACACGCTCACTATGAGTCGGAACCTACTCGATGACACTTAACAACAGCAAAAATAACACTTGTATAGTATTCCTATTGTATATGTTAAGGAGTCCTGGTAGCTCCTTGGGATAGGCATTGGATCAGCAGTTCAAATCCACTAGCCACTCTGAGGGAGAAAGATAAGAATGTCTCCTCCCATAAAGATGGGAAACCTTATACTGGGTTGCTGTGAGTCATAATCGACTTGATGGCAGTGGAGTTGAGTTTTGGATTACTGTATATGTTATCTCTCCTTCATTATATATATCATAAGAATAGATTGGTTTTTATTTTAGTCTCTGAATCATTATTGTTGTTAGGTACCATTGAATCCGTCCTGACTCATAGCCACTCTGTGCACGACAGAACGGAACACTGCCCAGTTCTGCGCCAACCTCACAATTGTTACTATGCCTGACCCCATTGCTGCTGCCACTGTGTCAATCCATTTTACTGGGGGTCTTGCTCTTTTTCTCCAACTCTCCACTCTACAAAACATGATATCTTTCTCCAGGGACTGGTCCCTCTTGATAATATGTCCAAAGTATGAGAGACAAAGTTTGACCATCCTGGCTTCCAAGGAGCACTCTGGCTGTACTTCCAACACAGATCTGTTGGTTCTTTTGGCAGTCCATGGCACTTTTAAATATTCTCCTCTAACACTACAAGTCAAATGTATCAATTCTACTACTGCCTTCCTTATTCGCTGTCCAACTTTCACATTCAACAGTGATTCTAGATAAAGTGAAAAAAAAAAGTGATAGAGGGCATTAGAACATATTTCTAATCATTATATTATTTGAACTAATATGATTTTACTTGGAATCTACTAGTATGATTTTACATTGTATGTGATCGACTTTTTAATTGGATTTTTTAGGTTACTTGGTTCTTACTGTGTAATGTCTTGTTTTGCATTCTAGTAAGTAATTAATGGAGAATCACAGTCAGTTCTGCATTGCCCTCTAAGTTTTAGTAACATAGGTTACTGATCCCAGACACTGCAGATAACAAGCTCTGAAAACAAAAATGCCTGCCCTCATGGATGTTACATTCCAGTGTGGTGGGAGAGACCGATAAGAACAAAGCAAAAAAGGGTAATTAAGATCATGTCTGACTGTGCTAAGTGGTATGCAGAAAATGCATAAATAAATAAATAAATAAATAAAAGATTGTGTTGCATAAATAAATAAATAAATAAATAAAATGCATAAATAAATAAATAAATAAAAGATTGTGTTGCTGAAATTCAGGGATTCAGTGAACAAAGTGAAGAAGGCTTATAGGCCAGTGTTAGAACATGTATGACCTTTAGGCCAAGATGAGGAATTTGAATCTTACTTAATTGCATTAGGAAATAATGGGATCTGTGGTGGTGGGGAGATATTCAGTAGTAGAGTGCTTTGTGATTAGTGCTTTTTAAAAAAAATAATATGTTTTTGGTGAGCAATTATATAGCAAGTTGGGTTCCATTTCAAATTTTCTCTACAGATTATTCAGTGACATTGGTTACATTTTTTTGTTTACAATGTGTCAACTTTCTTATTAATTCCATTCTGTTGTCTCATTTCAAAAAATCTAGTTTCCAGACTTCCTTCCTGTCTCATCTTTGCTTTAGGGTAAATGGTTGACATTTGATTATTTAGATGATTTTTTTTAAAGGACCATAATACTCACAAATTATGTTCTTTATTTTATGAGTCCTACTATGGCTCTGTAGGATCAACACTGAACTATGAACCACAGGGTCAGCAGTTCAAAATTCACCAGTTGGCTTCTCTGAAAGCCTATACAGGGTCGCTCTGAAGCAGAATCGACTCAACGGCATTTAAAAACAACTAGTGTAGTGGTTAAGGAGCTCCGGTGGTCTAGTGGTTATGAATCTGACTGCTAATTTCACGGTCTGCAGTTTGAAACTACCAGCTGTTCTGCAGGAGAAAGATAAGGCTTTCTGCTCCCGTGAAGACTTAACAGCCTCGGAAACCCTGTACAGGGTCGCTATGAGTCAGAACTGACTCCATGGCACGTAACAACAACAACAACAACCTCAGTGAAGTCCCCATCCCTCTGGAAGCTCATACAGTTATTAGAATTATTTTTAAAGAGCCATAACCGGGCAAAACATTTCCCAGTGACTCTTTAAGTAAGAAATGTACCACCTCTATTTCCCCCAAATCAGGGACAACAAAACCAAAAGACAAACAGGAACAGGAACGAGAAGTTCTGGATCCTTGTGAGTTACACTGACTCCGAGTTCAGGATCCTTGCATTGAAGCCTGGCCTGAGGAAGAGGCTGTTCAGGGTCGCTATGAGTCGGAACCAACTCTACGGCACATAACAACAACAACAACAACAGGTTATTTGGAGCTCTGGTGCGGTACTATAGGATAAGTGATGTTCAAAGGTCAGTTTGAACATCAAGGTTGCAGTTGGAAACCCTTTGCAGGTTTGCTACAAGTAGGAACTGACTCAGTAGCACATTTCTCCTATTCTATCAAGATAGCCTCTCTGTTGGGACCCTGATTGATAGTGGTAGCCAGCCACCATCTAGTTCTTCTAGTCTAAGGACAGATGAGACAAGTGATTCATGTAGCGACTGTCTTGTCTGAGTCTCTTTTTAATTTTTCTCCAGCTGAGTAGAGACCAATAGTTGTAGTTTAGATGGCTGCTATCAAGCTTTTAAGACCCCGTATCCAAACTGGATATGCACATGACTATGAACTTTATTAAACCAATTGACTAAGTTGTCACGAAACTATGGCCCTAAACCTACAAATCCAGAAAGCCAAATTTGTGAGGTGTGTAGTTATGTCTAAGAAGTAACTGTAACTGTGCTCCTTCAGTAATTTTTAAATATGCATACATACACAGATAAAGGACCTTCAGAAGGTTTGTGGGGAAATTCCATTATCTTTTAGTGCCATTTTCCACAAATATTTTGAAACTCCCTTGTATTTGTAGATACATACATTGTTGTTAAGTGCCATTGAGTCTGTTCTGATCATAGCAACCCTGTATAGGATTTCTGAGGCGCAACTACTGGGTTTGAATTGCTGACTTTGTGGTTAGCAGTCCAGTGCTTATCCTACAGTGACACACCAGGGCTCCTTATATACATATAGGCGCATCTATGTACACACATAAATATTTGTACTAATATGAGTATATATAGTTGTATGTGTAACCACACCTTTATTTTGTTTGTTGGTGTTGCAAAGTTTTGTGTCTTATGATTTATTCCTTTTTTTTTTAGTTTTTTAGTTTTTGTGAATTATGTGATAGTTTACATGGGAGAGTACCAGCTTTACATCCATCCTATCTTAGTTTTCTTTGCAATGATTACAATCCCCTGCATGCATCATCAAGCAACCAAAGGGTACACCCCATGTCTGTCCCTTGACTGTCAGCACACAGCCCTTCTCCCTCCCTGAGTCCAGTGTCCCCAGCCGCTCCATCTGTTCACGTCATCATCTCTGCCTCCATTTCTGGCATCACTGCTTCTCTGGGTAAGGTCTCGCACTCTGCTCTTCTCACTTGATGGTCCCAGGGACCTCCATTCCTTGACTGCAAAATCAACCTCTCCCCTCCTTTTGTTACAAAATATCTACCTGTACATTTGTGACCCTCACAGTCAGTCCTGATAGCAGTTATTCACTATTGTATCACTAGAGTCTGATCCCCATCTCCTTTCATTAGCCCCATCCCTTATGATTTATTCTTGTGATACAAGATTTATGGTTGATGTGTAGAGATTTATGGTTGATGTGTAGAGATGGGGGAAAGACAAATTAAGATATTGCCATTATTCAAACAATATATGGTCATGGATTGCATTGAGTTTACTAGTAGTAGAGGAGCTAGTGAGAGGCAGCTAAATCGATACATATTTTGCAGATAGAACTTACAAGATTTACTGAAAATTTGGATGTGTGTAATGAGGAAAAGAAAGACCTGAGCTATTAAGTATATGGTGATGTCAGTTTACTTAAGTGCTGTTGAGTCATTTCTGACTCATAGCTACCTTGTATAAGGTTTCTAAGGACCAGCTCGTGAACTTGAACCACTGACTTTGAGGTTCAAACTGATCTTGCAGTCTTGCGCATTAACCTGCAGTGGCCACACAAAGACTCCATTAGCTTAGAGATGTGTAAGGGAAACTTTAAATAGTTTGGCAAGAATTGAGGTTTTTATCAGGACTCTGAAGGATAACACATTGATCCAGAAACATTGTAAATCTTTTAAATATTTTTATTTTAGATCTTAGTGTAACAGCAATATGTTCATTTTAGAACTTAAGAAAAATTCAGTTCCCTTTGCACATTTTCTTCCAGGACTTTTTCTGTACATATATATGCTTGTAATTGCTAGGTGCTTCTAGAAAGTACTATTATAAGGTCTGGGGATGCAGTTTCCTGTAGGACAAAGTATGCATTCTAATTATGGATACAGGAGAGAAATAAGAAAATGAATTAATAAAATAATTGATAGATTATAAGTACTACAGTGTAAATAAAAGATTGAGAGAGTATTTTGAGACTGCCAATAAAGATTTTTCTCACACAACTGAATTTATCCATTTTTTAAAAATGTTTTATTGTGAATTATATGATAGTTTACATGGGAGAACTTTAGTTTTACATTCATTCCATCGTATATCATCTCATTGCCATGGTTCCAATCCCCTCCATGCATCATCAACCACTCAAAGCCGTATATCCCAGAAACCCGCCCCCTACACTTCCCTCTCCTCCCCCCCAAGTTTTCGGCCCACAGTCCCTTTCCCTCTCTGGGTTCAAGATCCCCAGTGGCTTCATCACTCCACGTCATCATCTCTGTCTCTATCTCAGGCATCTGTGTTTCTCTGGGTAGGGTCCCGCTCTTGGCTTTTCTCCATTGAGAGGCCTCCGCTCCTATCCTGGAGAATTAATCACTCCCTTCCTTGTTACAAAACTTCTACCTTGCATTAACAACCCTTATAGTCCGTCCTGATAAGCATTATTCACTACAGTATCACGAGTTACCCATTTATATCTCCTTTCATCAGCTCCGCCCAGACAGATTGAATAGCACCTACTGGAGATTCTGCCTTCCACCATGCTCCCTAGCACCAGGTTCCCTCTTGAAAGCTTGTAAGCCAGTCACTTCTTGCCTTTGTAGTCCCCCCCTCCCCATTTGAGTATCCAATGTCCAAGCTGCCCTTCTCCGTCCACTCTGTGTATGGGTGTGTGTGTGAATGTTTCTTGCTATGAGGATTTGTTCCCTCTTTTGAGTTGCTGCTCCATAGGTATAGGTCAAGTTCATCAGACCATATCAGCTCACTCTTTGTTTCCCTCTTCTTTCCTCTCCTGGTTGAGCTCTGATCATCCAGTCATCCGGTCCAGGTCATGTGGATATCATCTGCAAGTGTGGGCACTCCTGTGTATATGTCCTCTCTTCCCGTCAGCAGGTAGCTCCACTCTCCTTTTGAGTCCTCCGTGGCCACGCCACTGACTTTGAGTCCAAGAGTCCCTAGGCCTCTTCACAGTGCTTACCAACCAGGTCTCCAACTGGGTCCACAGAAGTCCACTTAACATTGTAGGGCTTAGCTTGCCGCTTCATTGCTGCTTTTACCCCACTTCCCCCCCATCGGTGATGTGTGTGGTCACCAATCAGAGCGTGCATTTCCACTGAGTCTTAGTCTTGGAAGGGGTTTTGCGTTGAGAGAACCTGGCCACTTGGCTTGATGTTTTCTAGGGAAACGATTTGTTTGTTCTTGTAGTAACAATCCGTCTGCCTCCATTTTTCCTGCAGGTCTTTCTTTCAAGAGGTATCTTTTATTCTTCTAGCCGCTCCAGGCTGGTCTGCTTATCCTTTCAAGTGGAGATTTCTCATCTCTGGAGATCTGGATGTGGTTCTGGTTTCTACCTATAGTTTTATGTATTGCAAAGGCTCCGCATGAAGCCTCATTCACTGG
>NW_006408557.1:6200006-6239377 GCF_000296735.1 Chrysochloris asiatica
CTTTTTAATTGGGTTATTTGTCTTTTTCTTGTAGAGGTGTTGCAGTTTCCTGTATATTCTGGAAATGAGTCCCTTGTCTGATATGTCATTGCAAAAGTTTTTTTCCCATTCTGTGGGTTCCCTTTTTTCCATAACAGTTTTGTGTCTTTCATTTCCATGTCATTAAACACAGCTTAATGTGACACAGGAGTCCTGGTGTAGTGCTGTGGAGTTACTGCGCTAGACTGCAAAGTTGGTTTGAATCGCAAGGTCGGAGGTTCAAGCTCACCAGTTGCTCCTCAGAAACCCTATGTAGGGTTGCTATGAGTCGGAACCAACTTGATGACACTGTGCAACAACAGTGTGACCAAGGAGAGAGCAGTGACTCCTTAGGATAAGTTGTTGTTGCTGTTAAGTGCCATCGAGTCGGTTCCGACCCAAAGCAGCCCTGAACAGGGTTTCCGAGGCTGTAAATCTTTACAGGAGCAGAAAGCCTCAGTACTTTCTCCGGTGGAGCAGCTGGTAGTTTCCGAACTGCTGACCTTGAAATTCCTGGCCCCCAAGTATTGGACTACAACTCACAGGCTGGCAGTTTGAACCAGCAGCCACTGACTCCACAGGAGAATGATGGCACTTTATAGCCTTGGAAACCTATTGGGGGTGTTTGTGGTGGTGGTGGTGGAGGAGGGGGGAGGGCGATGTGAGTCAGAACCACTCTAGGCACTTAACAACAAGGTGACAAAAGTGCCAAGATAATTCAATGGGGGAAAGAATAGTCTATTAAACAAATGGCCCTGGGACAACTAATTATCTACATATAAAAGAATGAATTTGAACTCTTATACTTCACACCATACATAGAAAGTAACTAAAAAATGGGTCTTAGATCCAAATGTAAGAGCAGAAACTGAAATTCCTGGGGAAAAAAATAGTAATTAATATTCATGACATTGAATTAGGCAGTGGCTTCTTGGATATGACACCAGAAGCACAGAAGCTGATTTGACAGGATTTAATAACAGCAGCAGTTCTGGTGTGGCGCTATATGATCAGCACTGGACTGCGAAACACAAGGTCGGCAGTTCAAACCTACCAGTTGCTCCTCAGAAACCCTATACAGGAGTGCTATGAGTTGGAATTGACTCGATGGCACTTAACAACAGCAACAACAACAATAACAACAGCAATAAGATGGCTATAATCAAAAAGATGAACAATTACAAATGTTAGTGAGGGTGTGGATACATTGCAACTCTCATGCATTGCAGGTTGATTTGTGAAATGGTACGACTGCTTTAGAAAACAGGTTGGCAGTGCTCAAAAAGTTAAACATAGAGCTATGATATGTCTTAGCAGTTTTATTCTAGGTACATTCTCAAGAGAAATGAAACCATATGACCACACAAAAACATACACAAATGTTTATGCAGCCTCATTTGTCATAACCAAAAACAGAAACGGCGAAAATGCCCATCAGCTGATGAATGGATAAACAAAATGTGGCATTTCTGTACTATGGAATATTATTGGCAATATAAAGGAATGAAGTACTTATACTTGCTGTTACATAGGTAAACCTTGCATATATTCTAATTGAAAGAGGCCACTCACAAAAGACTACACATTGTAGAAACAAGTATAAATTGCTACAATTTGATGAACTTGTCATATATCTTATGGATATAGTAGCTCAAAATATTCTAGAACACTTAATTGTACTCATGAGGAATCTACCTGGACCAAGAAGCAGTTGTTCGAACAGAACATGGGAAGACTGACTGTTTTAAAAGTAAGAAAGGTGTGTGACAAGGTTGTGTTCTTTCACCATACTTATTCAACCTGTATGCTGAGCAAATAATCTGTGAAGCTGGGTGATATGAACCAAAACATGGCATCAGGATTGGAGGAAGACTCATTAACAACCTGTGATATGCAGATGATACAGCCTTGCTTGCTGAAAGTGAAGAGGACTCAAAACAGTTACTGATGAAGATCCAAGAGCACAGCCTTCGTTATGGATTGCATCTTGATGTAAAGAAAACAGATATCCTCACCACTGGACCAATAAACAGCTGTCTTAACAACGGAGAAAAGATTGAAGTTGTCTAGGACTTCATTCTTCTTGGATCAACTGTCAATACTCTGGGAAGCAGCAGTCAAGAAATCAAACGACGTATTGCATTAGGCAAATCTGCTGCACAAGACCTTTTAAACTGTTGAAGAGCAAAGATGTCAGCTTCAAGACTAAGGTGCGCCTGACCCAAGCCATGTTATTTTCAGTAACCTCATGTGCATGCGAAAGCTGGACAATGAATTAGGAAGACTGTAGAAGAATTGACGCATTTGAGTTATGGTGTGGGAGGAGAATATTGAAACCATGAGTTGCCAAAAGAACCTATAAATCCGTTTTGGAAGAACGCTCCTTGGAGGCCAAGATGGCCAAACTTCGTGTCTCATACTTCGGACATACTGTCAGGAGGGAGCAGTCTCTGGAGAAGGATATCATGTTTGGTAAGGAGGTGGATCAGAGAAAAAGAGGAAGACCCCTAAGGAGATGGATTGGCAAAGTGGCAGCATTGATGGACTCAAGTGTGGAAACAGTGAGGTCAGCCCAGGATTAGGCAGTGTTTCTTTCTGCTGTGCATAAGGTCGTTATGAGTCAGTACCGACTTGATGGCAGTTAACAACAACAACAGTGGTTACACAACTCTGATTATAATGAAACCCAACTCACTTTAGAGTTTAAATGGTATATGGGGTTGCCATGAGTGACACTTAACCAACAACATATCTCTCAAAATATTTTTTAGATTATTTAAAGGTATCATAAATATATAGTGGTAATGTCAAATTGTGTCTCTGTTAAGTAATTCAGATTTACTATTCTAAGTAATGCTGTGTCATATTTGACATACATCGTTGCCTGCATATGAATTATTTCTTTCAAGAGTCTTATGTATGAAATTACTGAGTCACAAAGCTTGGTTTATTATTAAGGGCTGTAAAGTTTCTGACTCATAGTGACCCTGTTGTATAGTGTTTCCGAGGCTGGAAGGTTTGAAAAGCCAACCTGAGATTAATAGTCCAGTGCTCCTGTCCTACAATGCCACACCAGGACTCATGTATGTGTATATTACTAGTTTTAAGACTATGCTCCTCAGAAAGCTTGAAAAATATAGAAAACTGCTGTTAAGTACTGCCAAGTTGGTTCTGACTCATAGTGAACCTCATAAGGTTTAAAGTCTTTGTGGGAGCAGACAGCCTCATCTTTTTCCCGCAGAGTGACTGGCAGGCTCGAACCGTGGAATTTTTGGTTCACAGTACAGTGCTCATTTTATGGCGCCATCACGCTCCCTTAGAAAACATGTTAAGTGCTGTCGAGTTGGTTCTGACTCATAGCTAGAGAGAAAATAATAAAAATCACTTATATTCTCACTGTTAAGATAAGGAGCTCTGGTAGTGTAGTGGTTACGAATCGGGCTGTGAACCGCAAGGTCAGCAGTTCGAAATTACCAGTCGCTCTGTGGGAGAAAGATGAGGCTTTCTGCTCCCGTAAAGATTTACAGCCTCGGAAACCCTGTTCAGGGTCGCTATGGGTCGGAATCGACTCGAGGCACTTAACATCAACAACGTATTCTCACTGTTACAGAAAAAAACTGCAGAATCTCTGCCTTTCTCTATGTACTGTTTTACATAGTTGCATAAATCATAAAACTTTATAATTTACTTTCTAATTCTCCTATTTTGATTCATTTAGGATATCTTGAGTTTTGGTGTTATGCGTATTATTTCTTTACAATAAACTCCTATAATTGGTATTACCAGGTTAAAAGTTTGAAGAATAAGGGTTATTTCAAGGTTCTTGATGTTAATGCCAAGTTACTTTTTTGAAAGGTTAGTAGTATGGGTACCTGAACTCAATAGTGCTGGAAGAGGAATCTGGAAAGTTTACATGGTTCAGGCAGTAAAGGACTGTTTATGTGGTCTGTTAAGCATTAAGGATTTTTTATTGGGGAATGATTTGAGATCTTGAGAATAGAATAGAAAGAATAGACTTGAAATATACATTGAAGGAGGAATTGTTAAGGCTTAAAAGCTGCCAGTCTATGAAACAATGTAGAACAAACAATCTCAAATCTGTTTCCTATTCTAGCTTCTAGAGAGCTAGGCAATATTGTTAAACCAAAAAGATTTTTTACCATTGTTTATTCAGTGTGTGTTTTCTCAAACATGAGTAAAATAGTTTTTCATTGTTAGATTTGAAATAAAGATCAAAATGAATGTATTAATTAAAAAAAAAACTCTGGGTAACATATAAAATAATACTTACCTTTTTTAGTGTAAATTCTGCTAGTTTTGACAAGTATATATATACAGCTGTGTAATTACTACCAGTTAAGATATAGAACAATTCCTTCACTCCAAAAACTTCCCCCATGCCAATCCTGTCCTTGAACCCTCAACCTCTTTAATCTTCTTTTTCCTATAGTTTACCATTTGCAGGAATGTCATACAAATGAAGTTGTACAGGCATGTATTTTGAATTAGGCTGCTTTTCACTTAGTATGCCTCATTGCTTTATATTAGCAGTTTGTTCTGTTTTACTGATGAGTAGTACATTCCCCAATTGAAGAGTATAAATGTTTAAATGTTTTCCTAACATAATATGTGGGAACTTCAGGAGGTTCATGGAAAAATGGAATTAAAAGATAATGGGATTTTTACACAAACATTTTGAAGCCCCTCATAATATAAAGATGTTTTCCCTTTTTCTTATATTGATTAATACTTGAATCAATTCTTTTCATTTGGAGACTAACTAGAAAGACATCTAATTGTGAAATAGTGCCTGTTTTTCAACTGCAGAAGCAAATGACTATTTAACAAGACTTTGAGTAAAAATTTTGAAATGTATCACAAGTGTTTTATTACTGCCTTCTGTAAGGTCATGTTCTTTGTGTATTGATTAATGTCTACATTAATATTTCAGATCTAGTATTTATCCTAAAATTAAGAGAAGCTTATGTGCTAGATACTTTTAACAATGAAGAGCACACATCCATGACTATCAAAACAGAAATAGCAAGTATAATTTGACATTTTATGAAGTACACACTTATTAAGAAGCCTCTTTATTGTGGGTGACTGGGAATTGTGTGTATGTGTATGTGTGTTGGGCACAAGGGAATGATAAAGATATTGAAAGTTAATTCCCACACTTCCAGATTTTGAAGCACATCATACAGCTGCATTTATGAAAAACAAAAACGTGGTTCTAGTCTAACAGTAGACACATGCCAATGGATCAGAATTGAGAATCCAGAAGTAAGCCAGCACATCTAAGGTCAGCTGAGTTTTGACAAGAGTGCTAAGTCCATTAGATTTGGAAAGAGACTCTTCAGTAAATGATGTGCAGAACAATAAAATGGGATGTATTCCTGATATCATATACAGAAACAAATCCAGAATGAATTAAGGACCTAAGTATACAAGCTAAAATGAGAAAATTCTTTAAGGAGAAAATGCAGAACAACACTGTCAATTGTAGCTTTTAACACTAGATTATATAAAATAACAAATGTACAAACCACAAAAGGCAAATAATTGGGACCTTGGAAACCCTATACAGGGTTGCTATGGGTTGGAATCGACTTGATGGTACTTAACAACAACATATAAGTGGAGTCCTGGTGTGTATGTGCTGCTGTGGGTTAATGCACTGGACTGCAAAGTTAGTTTGAGCTGCAAGGTCGATAGTTCAAGCTCACTAGCCACTCCTTGGAAACCCTGTACAGGGTCCCTATGGGTTGTTATTGACTCAAAGACATTTAAATCAAAAAACTATACCAAAAAAGTTAAAAAACAGGTTACTGACTGGGAGAATATCTTCGCAAACCACATAGCCAGTAAGAATCCAATAACCAAAATACACTGTAAACCTTAACAGTGTAACAGCAAAACCAAATCAGTTAAAAAATGGGTAAATGACTGGGAGTAGCTATTTCACCAAAGAGGACCCTGAAGTAGCCAGACATGAAAAGATGCTCAGTCTCATCAGCCATCATATAGATCCAAACTAAAACTAAAATTCACTCTTACTAGGAAGGCTAAGATATAAAATAAACAAAACAGACAAATAGAAAATAATAAATGGTGGTGAGGACATTAGGGAAATTAAAATCTTTATTCATAGCAAGTGGGAGTACAAAATGATACAGCTCTTGTGGGAAAACAGTGTGATACTTGTTCAAAGCACTAAATATAAAAGTGCCATAGAACCCAGCAGTTCCACTCCTGTATATACTCAAAAGTCTGGAAAGCAGAGACTGAAACAGAAGCTTGCATACCAGTGTTCAGTTCACTGCAGCACTATTTAAAATGGCCAAAAGGTAGAAGCAGCCTCAGTACCCATAAATGGATGGCTAAAATGTGGTTACATATATACAGTGTAATCCTACTCTGTCAGTAAGAAAAATGAAATCTTGAAACATGCTACAATATGTGTGGGGCTGGAAGACTATGCTGAGTGAAATAGATCAATCACAGAAGGACACATATTGTACAGCCTCACTTATATAAAAAATCTAGAGAAGGCAAGTGTGTATAGAGATTGAAGTTTATTAATGATTAGCGGCTTGGGGAGGAGGGAAGAGTATTGCTCATGTAATACTGAGCCAATTTATGGTGGTGGAGAAATTGCATTATTTAAGGATATGGTTGCATAGCTAATTAATGTAATTGCTGTCTATAAGTTGTTGATGTTTATTGTTGAGTTGGTCCCATATCATAACAGTCCTGTAAAGCGTTTCCAAGGAGTTGCTGGTAGATTTGAACCTCTGACGTTGGCGTTAGCAGTCCAGTGCTTATCTTACATTGCCAAAAGTTGAGTTGGCAAACCTTGTAGGAGAGATACATTTATGTTGTTAAGTGCCATCTAGTCAGTTCTGACTCAGTTCCGACTCATAGTGAGCCTGTATAGAGTTTCTAAGGAGTGACTGGTGGGTCTGAACTGCTGACGTTTTGATTAGTTAACAGACAAGTGATTATCCTACAGCACCATTCCAGAACTCCAGATATATTTATAATGATGACCGAAAAAAAAAAAAAAAAAAGGCTTCAAGGCTGCCTATGTACAATCAAACACTTCATGGGATTTGGTTACTTAGTTTGGAGGTGTAGGATCATGGTTTCATGGGAAATTCCAATTAATTGCCCAGATAATATGTTTAATATTTCTGTTCTACCTGCTCGTTCGTTGCACAATGCCCTGGAGTCTTAAAAGTTTGCAAGTGGCCATCTGGGGCACAACAATTAGTCTCGGGTTGTCTGGAACAACAGAAGGAGGAGCGTAAGGAATAGGAGGAGGAAATGGTATATGTGGCTGATTATATCCTTGAATAATTACCTCTTTTGCCATTAAATCAAAAGAACTAGGTGGTGTTCAGCTATCATTACTAAACATTTTGATCAAGGATTCTTAGAAGAATCCTAATCCAAAGGAGGGAAATGCGGAACCAAGTTTCTAATTTTCATGATACAATGTCAGGGAGCAAGCAGATGATGCTCCTTTGAACAGTTGCTGTTCTCACAGGTGTATGGTTTGGCTAGTGAAGTGTAAACTTAATTGAACTCTGTCTTGCCCGTTGGCTAGGCACCCTTAAACAAAGCACAATCCGTAAAAGTGCACCAGCAGCTCTAGATCCTTTAAGTTTAAGGGGTTGAGGATTTACTGTGTGCTTGTTAACTTGTGACTATGGAGGGAAGAATTTTTGGACAAAACACCACCTTTTCATTGTGAATTTTTATTTGATTGTAGGTGATAGTTGAGAACAGTAGGAATTAGTATAATTGAATCTTGTTATGTTAAAGAGAACTGATACCATTATTTTCATGTCTTTGCTGTTCACCCATTTCAGATGTCAGATTATTATTTATTATTTTTATTTGTTTTTGCTTGTAGTCTGGCCATCAGAGAACAAAAAAAAAATTATTTTTTTGAATGTTAGTTTTAAGCTTCCTGGATTCCTTTTATTCATAGTATTTTGTTACTTAAAGGAGTCCTGGTGTGACACTGTAGGGTAAAGTACTAGATCACAGGGTTGCTTTAAAGCATAAGGTCCAAACTCGCTGGCTGCTCCTTGGAAACTACACAGGGTTGTTATCAGTGAGAATCAACTCAACAGCTCACAACAAACGGTGTCAGTAAAAATTGACCACACTGATATCTAGAATGAGGTGAAGAAGTATTTGTAGGTTTTCTGATTAGTAATAAGAGCTTTCATTTACTAAATGGTACCACAAGGTCAGCAGTTCAAATCTCCACAGGAGAGAGATGAGGCTTTCTGCTCTCATAAAGATTTAACATCCACGGAACCCTGTAGAGGGTTGATAAGAGTTAGAACTGACTCAGTGGCACACAACCACCATCCCCACCACCAGGCACTGTATTTAACTGCTTTACATGTGTTGTTTTATCAATTCTGTGAATTAAGATGATCATAATTCTGTTTTATAGATGATGAAATTGAGGCTTGCAAAAGTTAATTCACTTGCTCAAGTTATAAATTTCAATAAGTCTGATTGAATCATATGTTTTCTAACCCCATATGGTTAATAAAGATCATTCTAGGTTAGTTGTTTCAAATTCTGTTCATGAGAAGAACACAACCAGTTACTATTTTTGTTTGTTTTGCTTTCGTCAGGATTTAAAAATATTCCAGTATCTTTTTCCATTTACTTAGAAATGTTCTCAGATAATTGTAAGATTCATGTGGAGTAACCCCATATGTAATATTGTTTAAAATGAAATGCTATTATATAAACCTTATAGGAGTTCGTAGGTGGCACAAATGGCTAAGGGCAGGTTGGTGGTTCTAAGCCCACCCAGAGTTGGCACAAATGGCTAATGGAAAGGTTGGTGGTTCTAAGCCCACCCAGAGTTGCCAAGGAAGTAAGACCTGGTGGTCTGCTTTGGTAAGGTTACAGCCTTGAAAACCCTGTAGAGCAGTTGAACTCTGCACACTTGAGGTCCCCATGAATCAGAATTGACTCCATAGTAGTAACTTAACAACCATGTAAGTCTTGTATTTAAAATTCATTATTTCAGTTCCTTCCCAATATCCAGTGGCTGTTTTTCTCAAGGAGTCAGAAACAACTGTTTTGTTAAGCCACTGATAAGAAGTCCTTTCTTAAAGTCAAGTTCTCGTATCTGAAACTTTATGGCCTTTCATCATTTTGATTGTTCATGTTGACTCTTCCAAATTAATAGTCAGGATGTGTACTTAAAAAAAAAATTGTGATCTGAATTTCCCACAAGATGGCTTCCATGCCCCCAGAAATAGTCATCTATAGTTATTATAGTAAACTATAGTTGAAATAATATTACCAAAAACCCAACCCCACTGCCATCGAGTTGGTTCTGACCCTTACCGACCCTGCATGGGGTTTCCAAGGAATGGCTGATGAGCTTGAACTGCCAACCTTGCAGTTCAAATGAGTTTGCAGTCTAGCGCATTAACCTACAGAGCCACACCAGGACTCCAGTAACCCTATGTTGTTGTTAAGTGCTGTTGAGTCGATTCTGACCCATAGCAACCCTGTATAGGGTTTCCAAGGAGCAGCTGGTGAGCTTGAACCACTGACTTTGCAGTTCAAATGACTTTGCAGTCTGACGCATTAGCCCATAGCACTACATCAGTAACTGTATTTGTTGTTGTTGTTATGTGCCGTGGAGTCGGTTCCGACTCATAGTGACCCTGTACAGGGTTTCCAAGGCTGTAAATGTTTACGAGAGCAGAAAGCCTCATCTTTCTCCCATGGAACAGCTGGTAGTTTTGAACTGCTGACCCTGAAGTTAGTAGGCCGATTCGTAAGCACTATAGGATAGAGTGAAACTGCTCCGTAAAGTTTCTGATGTGGTAAATACTTAAGGAACAAACTGCTTCATCTTTCTTCTGCTGAACAGCTGATGGATTTGAACTGCTGAGCTTTCAGTTAATAACCCAATGCTTAACTCATTGTGCCATCAGTGCTCCTTCTGAAATAGTCTTGGAGGAGGCATTGTTCTGCCACTGCATGAGGTTCCTGATAGTGCTGATTTATCAGTAATGCTAAAGGATGTTGTTTCTCAAGTTAGACAGCTCTATGATGTATTTTATAAATTTGTTTATTCAAAACATACTCTTTATTGTATTTTAGTTTTTAGTTTTTATTGTGAATTGAGTGATAGTTTACATGGGAGAACATTGGTTTTTACTCATCCTATTGTATTTCATTTCGTTGCAACAATTACATTCCCCTCCATGCATCAACATTCAAGAGTATTTGCTTCTATTCCCTCTGTTGTTAGGTTTTTATTTTGGATATACACAAAAACACTCAGGAATATATAATAATTTAAACAACTAAAGGGCACAATCTGCAAGCCTGCCTCCTGGCCGCAAGCACAGAGCCTTTCTCTTTCCATGAGTGTAGAGTCCTCAGCTGCTCCCTCTCTCCTTGTCCTCATCTCTGTCTCCATCTCTGGCATTGCTGCTTTTCTGGATAGGATCCTACATTCCGCTCATGCTCTTCTCCCTTGATGGTCCTAGGGTCCTCTGTTCCTGGATTGTAAGATTAACTACTCCCCCCTTTTTGTTACAAAATTTCTATCGTTAGAGTTGTGACAATTGCAATTGTGTTGTTGTTAAGTGCCGTTGGGTCAGTTCCGACCCATAGCAACCCTATATAGGGTTTCCAAGGAGCAGCTGGTGAGTTTGAACCACTGATCTTGCAGTTCAAAGGACTTTGCAGTCTGACGCATTAGCCCACAGTGCCACACATTAATCATGATAGTAGTTACTCACTATTCAATCATAAGAATCTTATCCCCATCTGCTTTCACCAGACCGATGTAGACAAGATGAAAACTACTCAGTGGGAATTCTGCCTTCCTCTGCACCCTCTGAAACTAAACTACCTCTTGATAACTGGTAAGCCAGTCACTTCGTGCCTTTATTGCCTCCTTCCCTCCCCTCTTTTAGGTAGCCAGTGTCTATGTTGCCCATCCCTATCAACCCTGTATACAGAGGGGCTAGGAATGATCCTTGATGTGACATTTCCTTCCCTCTTAGTTGGTATTTTGAGCTACTGCACCCATAAATCTAGTTCAAGTTCATCAAATTGAAGCAATTTACACTTGTGTCCTTTATCATTTTTTTTTTTAAATCTTTCTCTAATTGAGTTTTTTTTTTTTTTTTTCTTTAATGTTTCATTGTGAATTATGTGGTAGTTTACATGGGAGAACATTAGCTTTACATTCATCCTATCATATATCATAACATTGCCATGGTTACAATCCCCTCCATGCATCATCAGTCAACCAAAGGATATATACCCTTCAAGCCTGTCCCCCAAACCCCTCTCTCCACCACCCCCTCCCCCAGGTCTTCAGCACACAGTCCCTCTCCCTCTCTGAATCTTAAGACCCCAGCTGCTCCATCGCTCCACGTCATCATCTCTGCGTCCATCTCAGGCATCATTGCTTCTCTGGGTAGGGTCCTGCTCTCCGCTCTTCTCTGTTGATGGTCATAGGGACCTCTGCTCCTAGACTGGAAAGTTAATCACCACCCTCCTTGCTATATAACGTCTACCTTTACATTTCCAACCCTCACAATCAGTCCTGATAACAGTTATTCACTATTGTTTCACAAGAGACCCGTCTACATTTCATTTCATCAGCCCCGCCTAGACAGATTGGATACTACTCACTGGCGATTATACCTTCCTCTAGGCCCTCTTGGATCTAGGTTCCCTCTTGAAAGTTTGTAAGCCAGTCACTTCTTGCCTTTGTAGCCCCCCCTCCCCCCTATTTTGGGTAACCAATGTCCCAGTTGCCCATCCCTGTCTACTCTGTGTGTGGAGGGGGTAGTAATGATTCTTGCTGTAAGGATTTGTTCCCTCTTTTGAGCTACTGCTTACATAGGTGTAGGTCAAGTTCATCAAATTATATCAGAAGACTTTTTTTTTTCCCCTCTTCTTTCTTCTTCTGGTTGATCTCTGATCAGTCATTGAAGCCAGGTCAAGTGGGTATTATCTGCAAGTGTGGGTGTTCTTGTGCATATGCCCTCTCTTCGTATCAGCTGGATGCTTCACTCTCCACTCTAGTCCTCTGTGGCTATGTCACTGACTCTGGGCCCAAGAGTCCCCAGGTCTTGCCACACTGCTGGCAAGAACCAGGTCTTCACCCGGGTTCACAGAAGTCTATTGAACATTGTAGGGCTTAGCTCACCACTTCATTGCTATTTTTCCCTCACTTCCCCTTATCGGTGACGAGCGTGGTCATCAATCAGAGCGACCGTGGTCATCAATCAGAGCGTGTATTCCCATTGAGTCTTAGTCTTGGAAGAGGGTTTGCACTGAGGGGACCCAACCACTTGCCTTGAAGTTTCCTGGGTAAACAACTTGCTTGTTCTTGTGGTAACAGTCAGTCTGCCTATGTTGTTTTACATTTTTCCTGTAGGTCTTTCTTTCAAGAAGTATCTTCAGTTCTTCTAGCTGCTCCAGGCTGGTCTGATTGTCCTTTCCAGTGGGAATTTCCCGTCTCTGGAGATTTGGATGTGGTTCAGGCTTCTACCTATATTCTCATGTAATGCAGAGGCTCTGCAGGAAGCCTCCTTCACTGGGCTCATTGTAGCCCCATTTTAGGTATTCCAATCGGTTATAGGCAGACTACAGATTTACAAGCTTTCTATGGTGATGTTTCTGACTATTCCTTTCTCTCCCCCTCCAGTGTCTATTTTATAATGGTATGTAAGTAAAGCCAAGATTCAAGAGATAGCCAAGCATCTTAACTTTATTCCTCACTTTTCCCCATTCCAACCATGTCTTAATCTCTGTATCCCAGAGCCCTGTTGTTCCAAAGTTGTGCATACATCATTATTTACCTCTGTCCCACTTAGCCCATTCAGATCTGCCTAATTGTTCACCCATCTGCTTTGTTCTTCTATTCCCCTCACCCTTCTTGTTTATTGCCCGCTCCCCAGCACCCAAACTATCCTGTGTCTAATCCCTGAGCTGTGCTCCACCTTCCCCTCACCCACCCCCAACATCCCAGCAATCAACAAAGAATCCTCCCCATCCCCCCTTTAATATGGGTTCTTTTTCTTTGTCTTTTACAGTAGTGGCTCTGATTGAGTTTTGATCATCAAGCCATCAAAGCTAGGTTGAATGGGTACTATCTGCTAGTTTGGGCGTTCTTGTTCCCCTCACTTCACATCAGCTGGATGCTTACTCTCATAGTCCTCCATGGCTATGTCCTTGTCCATGGACCCAGAAGTCCCCAGGTCTCACCATACTTCAGACCAACCAACCCTTCCTCTTCTCTCTCTCATCTCCAGGTTGACAAGAGTCTATCGAACGTGGCTGAACTCAGCCTTTCCCCCACTTCCATTCACCAGTAGACCAACGTGGTCACCAGCAAGCTTACACGCCTGCTCGTGTATTCCCTTAGAGTTTCAGTCTTGGAGGGGGTTTTGTCTTGAAGGGACAGGATTGCTTACCTTGATGGCACCCCAGCAAACAACTTGCTTGTTCTTTTCATAGCCAATCAGACTGCTGTTTTTGCAAAACTTACTATTTTATTAAGAGAGTTTATTTTATTTTAACTTGACTATAGAACTGTGTGGTCTTGTGTGCTACTGAAGTTTAAAATATTTAAAATAAAATAAAATTTAAAATCTTATTCCTCAGTTGCAGTAGCCTAGTGGCTACCATATTGGATAGCATGCTATGAAACATTTCTAGCATTCCAGAGAGGTCTGTTGGGTGGCACAGGTCTTTGGAACAGCAGTGGATCTAATGGCTTAGTAACTCATGGCAGGCTACAAGATGGTGGTGGTGGTGAGTGTGTCTTGTTGTTGTTAAGTGCCGTCTAGTTGATTCCAACTCATAGCGACCCTGTATAGGGTTTTCCAGGGAGCAGCTGGTGAGCTTGAACCACCAACTTTGCAGTTCAAACGAATTTGCAGTCTGATGCATTAACCCACAGTTCCATACAGTCATATATAGCCACCTATTTTCCTGTTTTCAGGAAGTGATGACCACTTCAGAAAGACCTACTGTTGACCCTCTCTAGAAAATAAATTCTGCAAGTCTTCAGGACTAAAGGAGCAAAGAACATCATGGTAGAGTTTAGGAGAGGAACTAGGGATTTGAAGGCTTATCAAACTAATTTTATTCATTTTCCTTTTTGAACCCTCATATTTCTTCTGTTCTTGTTCTTAAAGATTTATGGAGAAAATCCCTCTTTTGTACTCCAATGGAGCTTTGGTAGGGAACTAAATTGTTGTTGATGGGCAGTTATGCTGGGTGTTTTAAGAGTTGGTCGCTTGAAAAAAGTTGTATTCTTTTATTTGCAACTTTAAAATGCTCAGTGTTTCCATATGCTTCGTATCATTTACTTTCCTCTCTATGTGTGAGTAATGGAGTCTCCCTGTGTGGTGGCAGAAAATGGTTAAGCACTTGGGTCCTAATCAAAAAGTTGTCGATTTGAACTCACTCAGAGGTGCTTCCATAGAATGACTGGCAAGCTGTTTCCAAAAGGTTACAGCCATTAAAACCCTTTGGAACCACTTCTACTCAGAAACACTTGGGGGCACTATGAGTTGGAATCAACATGGAAAAAAACTGGTTTGCTTTTGGTTTTGGTGTATGAGTAGTAACTTTACTTAAAAAAGCCAATTCTGAATGAATACCTCAGATGTATTGATTTAATTGATTCTTAGAATTGGGTCCTTGAGTCAGTATTTTACAAAAGCTCTACCAGAGGAGACTCATGTAGGTTTGAGATCCATTATATTTCATGAACAAATTGAAAACTGATTGTCAAATGACATAAAGTGCTGTGAAATAATTATCTCACATGGGATTGGAGTTCTAGGAATGGTTGTTACTCTCCAGTGAGCCTCTGGTACAGAATAGGGAGAAACTGAAGTTAGTGATAGCATATCTTTTTAAGGTAACCACAAAGCTTTTGTTGTAATAGCAATCTATTTTTGCTTTCGAGATTTTCCCGCTGTGTTCAGAATATCCTTTAATGGTCTTTACTGTTAAAACTTTGCAGTTGAATCTAAATAACTTTAAAAAAAAACTTTTTAAGCAAAATGGAATTTTATTTTGGTTTTAAAAAGCAATTCGATTTCTTGACAGCCAATCAGTTAATATCTTCATAACCTAATATTAAAATAAATTCGTTCTCATTTTAGAGAAATACTGAGAAATGAGACTGATGGAAGAGGATTGTTTTTTGGAAAAGCACAGTGTAAAGGTAGACGATTGACACATTGCCTGTAACAGTGGGCTCAGACAAGGCTGTGATTTTGAGCATGATGCATTCTGTTGTATGTCAGTAGAGTTATCATGAGTTGGAACCGACTCAACCGCTCCTAATAATGACAAGAACAAAAAAGAACACATGGTTCTGTATGTATGTTAGTGTTAAACCAACGTCACATCTACCCAAATTAATACTTTAACAGGGTTTCTTAACCATCATCATAGATGAACTGTATTTCAGTATAATTGGTTTCTTTTGTAATCTTATATGCATTAGTTTACTTAAAACATCATTTTGAGAATAGGCCCATAGACTTTGCCAGAGTCTATTGCACCCAAAAAAGGTTAAGATTTCTAGAAACTAGTACCAAAAATGCTTTTATTTTGGGCCTATCAGTATTTATAGTGACTCTTTGCAATGCTATTTCATTTTTTAAATTAAACCTATAGGCAAAGAGATAAATAGCAATGAATTAAAGTTTTATTACATTTCATAAAAATTTTAACTGGGTTTTCATGATCATCACCTGGATCATGGAACTTTAGACTCTACGCTAGACATTCTAACTCAGAATCTGCAAGATCCCCAGAGGATTTCTGTTCACATCCCTAAATCACTGCTGTTGCGGTGACTCAAGATGGTGACCCCATGTGTGTCAGAGTAGAACCCTGAGTTTTCAGAAATAGATCACTAGGTGGACTCTGGTGGATTCGAACCTCCCAACTTTTCAATTAGCAGCTGAGCATGTTATCCATTGGTTACACTGAGGGATGCCACAGTTGAAGAAACTGATAAAATGTTGAGCTATTAAATTACTTGCTCAAGGTGACACAGCTAGTTAGTGGAGGTGCATGGATGGACTGTTGCTTTCATAATTCAGGTGTTTTAATTTCAAGTTATCTTCTTTTGGTCTTCAAGATGTTAATAAACTGCAGTATCTAAGGACTGAAAATTAGAAGAAACAGCTGCAAACCCCCATTAATAATCAGAATGTGGAATGTACGAAGTATGAATCTAGGAAAATTGGAGTCATCAAAAAGTGAAATGGAATGCGTAAAGATCCATGTATTAGTGAGCTGAAATGGCCTGGCATTGGCCATTTTTAATTGATAATTGTATGGTCTGGTAT
Organism: Chrysochloris asiatica; assembly: GCF_000296735.1. Lineage (NCBI taxonomy): Eukaryota > Metazoa > Chordata > Mammalia > Afrosoricida > Chrysochloridae > Chrysochloris > Chrysochloris asiatica. The sequence goes on from NW_006408557.1 coordinate 6,216,428, forward strand.
GCCAGAAATGAAGAGGAATGACAATCACATTCATTGTCTAAAAGAACATTTTAAGATCTGTACAACACTTTTAGCGAAAGGATAATATTCTTACATGTGACTACAAGGAAGACCAATTAACACAAATCCATGCACCAATAATCGCTAAAGCTAAAGGTGAAGAAATTGAAGATTTTTACCAACTTCTTCAGTCCAAAATTGATCAAACATGCAATTAAAGATGCATTGATAAGTACTGTTGGTTAAAATATGAAAGTTAGAAACGAAGAGGAAAGGATGAGTAGTTAGATATACGGCCTTGCTGATAGAAATGACACTAGAAAACTAACGATAGACTTTTTCAAGACCATTGCAACTGCCTTTTGTTCAACAGTGTAAGTGGTGATTAAACACGTTGGACTTGCTAAATGGAATACAAAAGAACCATATTAGCTATTTGTGGAAAGAGACAGTGGAGAAGTTCAAGAAATTGTCATCAGTCAGAACAAGGCCAGGGGTCGACTATGGAATAGGCCATCAGATGCTTATATGCAAGTTCAACTTGAGGCTGAAGAAAACTAAAACAAGTCCATGAAAGTTGAACCGTGAACTTCCATATATCCCACCTGAAATTTAGAAATAATCTCAAGAGTAGGTTTGACACATTGAACACTGATTATCAAAGACCAAACAAATTGTGAGATGACAACAAGGACATAATGCATGAAGAGAGCAAAAAGGTAATTGAAAGACAGGAAAGAAAGAAAAGTCCAAAGTGTGTATCCGAAGAGACTTAAACATATTCTTGAATGTAGAGTAGCTAAAGCAAATGGAAGAAGTGATGTTAATAAAAGATCTAAACAGAAGCTTTCAAAGGGTGGCTCGAGAGGACAAGGTTAAGCATTATTATGAAATATGCAAAGACTTGGAGTTAGAAAACAAAAATGGAAAAATAGGCTCAATATTTTTCAAACTGAAAGAACTGAAGAAAAAATTCAAGTCTCAAGTTGAAATATTGAAGGACTCTATGGAGTCCTGGTGTGGCGCTGTGGGCTAATGTTTTGAACTGGAAAGTTGGTTTGAACTGCAAGGTCAGCAATTTAAGCTCATCAGCCACTCCTCGGGAACCCCGTTCGGGGTTGCTAGGGGTTGAAACTGACTCGAGGGCACACAACAATAACACAAACAATAACAGTGGACAAAATGTTGAACTAAATGGGAAGTATCAAAAGAAGATGGGAAGAATAGAGTCACTGTACCAAAAATAATTGATAACAGTTCTATTCAGCCATTTCAGGAGGTAAACCAATGGTAGACCAAAGAAGTCCAACCTGCAATGAAAGCGTTGATGAAGAAGAACAAGGCTCCAGGATTTGAAGGAATACCAGTTGAAATGGTTCAACAAATAGATGTAATGCTGGAAGCACTCATTGGTCTATGCCAAGAAGTTTGGAAGACAACTGCATGGAAGAGATCCATATTTGTGCTCATTCCAAAGAAAGGTGACCTAACAGAATGTGGAAATTCCTGGACAATATCATTAACATCTGTAGCGCATAGCTCTGTAGGATAAGCACTGGACTGAGAACCATAGGGTCATTAGTTCAAGCACACCAGCTGCTCCCTGGGAAAAAGGTATACAGCCTCAGAAACCTGAGGTATACAGGGTTGCTATGATTCAGAACTGTCTTGACAGCCCCTAACAATAACACCATTAACATCATATATAAGTAAAATTTTGCTGAAGGTAAGTAAAAAATGGTTGCGCTCAGCAGTACATCAACAGGGAACTAACAAACTCTGAATTCAGAAGAGAACATGAAATGAGGGATATCATTGTTGATAACAGATGGACCTTGGCTGAAAGCAGAGAATACCAGAAAGATGTTTATCTGTGTTTCATTGATTAGGTAAAGAATCTTGTGTTGATCATGACAAATTATGGCTAACATTGTTGAGAATGGGAATTCTAAAACAATTGTGTACATAGACCAAGACGCAGTCTTTCAGATGGAACAAGGGGCAACTGCTTGGTTTCAAATCAGGAAAGATGTGTGTCAGGGTAGTATTTTTTTCCCACTGTATTTAGTATGCTGAGCAAATATTCAGAGAAGTTGGACTATATGAAGAGGAAAGTAGATTCAAGATAAAAGGAAGACTTATTAACAACCTGAGATATGCAGAAAGCATAGTGGTCTTTAGTATTTACTGGTGAAGATCAAAGACTTCAGCCTTCTGTATGGATTACACTTTGTGACAGTTAGGTTCTGTGTCAACTTAATTGAGCCAGGATTCCCAGTTTGGCAGTTGATAGGTAACTCAATGAGCAGTCATAGTTAGCTGTGATGATTGGCTGCTCACAGCCAATCAATTGAAAGGATCTTTCCTTGTGGGTGTAGCCTACTCTCAATACAATGGACATGCAGGAAAGACTGGAGCTCTTCCCTGTTGGGTTTAGATCTTGCATCTGGGTCATCCTTCAACCACTGATTATTTGATTGTGAGCCAGTACCCTGCTCTATTGTGTGTTTGCCTGCTGGGCCTGCCTGCCAAGTATGTCTGGAAAAGTGGACGCCCACCAGAGGGACCTGCACACCAGTTTCTGTTGCCCTGGCTCATGTGTTCCACACCACCGGTTCTGCTGCATGCCTTCTCAGGCCTTGGTCAGCTGTCACCCTGCTGCCACCCCTGCTCCAGCGCCGAGGTCCTGCTCTGTGCCCGGACTTGGTTCACCAGTTCTGTACTTGGGACTCTCCTGTCTCTACAGTTGTGAGCCATTTCCTCGATATAAACTTCTCTTTATTTACATATATGTTTATATATAAAGTAGCACTGGTTTTGATTCTTTAGAGAACCCAGTCTAAGACACATCTCAGTGTGAAAGAAAGAAATATCTTCACTACTGGACCAATAAGCAACACATCATGGAGAAATTATTGAAATTGTCAAGGATTTAATTTTACATGGATTAATGATCAATGTCTCAGGAAGCAGCAGTCAAGAAGTCATTGAAGTGGGCAAATTGAAGTGGGTAAACTTGTTGCCAAAGATCTCTTTAAAGTGTTCAAAAGCCAAGATATCACTTTGGGAACTAAGGTGCACCTGACAACAAGATATGATATTTTCAGTCATCTGATATGCATGCATGCAAAAGGAAGACTGAAGAAGTATTTATGCCTTTGAATTAGGGTATGTTGAAGAATATTGAAAATACTATATAGATTGCCAGAAGAATAAATCGGTCTTGGAAAAAGTACAGCCAGAGTGTGCTTTAGAAGCTAGCATGGTGAGACATTTCATATCCTTAAACACGTTATCAGGAGGGACCAGTCCCTGGAGAAGGATGTCAGACATGATTGAGAGTCAATGAGAAAGAAGAAGACCGTCAATAAAGTGGATGGAGACAGTGGCTGCAACAATGCCACAATGTAGTGACAATTGTGAAGATGGCAGAGGACTGGGCAGTGTTTCATTCTGTTGTATATAGGGTTGCTGTGAGTTGGACCTGACTTAAAGTCACCTAAGACCAACATCAGCAGTCTGATAATCAATATCTTGGGTTTTAATTACCTTGGATCACACAACCATGTACCTTGGGCTTATGGACCGAAAGCAAATGAACCAATTCTAAATTCAGAATCTGGAAGGTTTTCTCTTCAGTAGCACTCAGTTCCTCTAGAAAATAGTCCCCAAATAAGATGGTTGACACAGTGGTTGCATGGGCTCAGAATGGCAATGATTGTGAGGATGGCACAGGATGGGTAGTGTTTACATTCTGTGGAACATAGTCTTGCTATCTGGTGGATCAAACTTGATGGCACCTAACAACAACTTGGTGCCATCTTGTCAGTTCTGACTCATAGCAACCCTAAGGTACAACAGAATGAACCATTGCCCAGTCTGTGCTTTCCTCAAAATTGTTGACACACTTGAACCCATTGCTGCTGGCATGGCGTCAGTACATCTTGCTGGGAGTCTTCCTCTTTTTTGCTGATCCTTCACTTTACCAAGCATACTGCCCTTCTCCAGCAACTGTTACTACTTGATATGTCTGAAGTATGAGAGACAGAGTCTCGCCTCCAAGGAATATTCTGGTTGTATCTCTTCCAACACAGACCCATTTGTTCTTCTGGCAGTCCACGGTACTTCAATATTCTCCTCCGACACCATAACTCAAATGTATCAATTCTTTTACAGTCTTCCTTATTTGTTGTCCAACTTTCACATGTATACGCGACAGTTGAAAATACCATGGTTTGGGTCAGGTGCACATTAGTCCTCATACTGACGTCTTTCCTCGTGAACACTTTAAAGAGGTCCTGTGCAGCAGATCTGCCTAATGCAATACGTCATTTGATTTCTTGACTGCTGCTTCTATGAGTGTTGATGGTGGATTCAAGTAAAATGAAGTCTTGGACAGCTTTAGTCTTTTCTCTATTTATCGTGATATTGTGAGGATTTTTGTTCACTTTACATTGAGGTGCAATCCATACTGACGGCTGTGGTCTTTGATCTTCATAAGTATTTTAAGTCCTCTTTACTTTCAGCAACCGAGGTTGTATCATATACATATCACAGGTTGTTATTGAGTTTTCCTCCAGTCCCAATGCCATGCTCTTCTTCATATAATCTAGCTTCTTGGATTACTTGTGCAACATACAGATTAAGTATAATCTTTTCTGATTTTAAACTATTCAGTATCCCCCTGTTCTGTTTGAACAACTGCTTCTTGTTCTATGTACAATTCCTCATGAGCATAATCAAGTGTGCTGAAATACCCATTCTTCACAATGTTTCTGAAGCTTGTCATAATCACATAGTCAAAAAGCCTTTGCATAGTCAATAAAGTACAAGTAAACGTCTTTTGGTATTCTCTGCTTTCAGTCAAGATCCATCTGATGTCAGCAGTTTTATTCCTAGTTTCACGATTTCTTCAGAATCCAGCTTGAATTTCTGGCAGCTCCCCATTGTTGTACTGCTGAAGCCATTTTTGTGTTACCGTCAGCAAAATTTTACTTGCATGTTATATTAATGATATTGCCTGATGATTTCTGCATCTTGTTGGATCACCTCTCTTTGGAATGGGCACATATACAGATGGCAACCTTCCAAATCCTTAGCATCAGTTCATTGAAAGATTTCAGTTTGTACTCTGTTAATTCCTGGAACCCTGGGTTTTGCCAATATCAGTGCATCTTGGACTACGAATTGGACTGCTTCTTCCAGTGCCATCAATTCTTGATCGTATGCTACCTCTTGAAATGGTTGAACATCCACCATTTCTTTTTGATAACAGTAATTCTCTGTATACCTTCCATCTTCTTTTGATGCTTTCTGCATCATTCAGTATTTCGCTTATGTTGTTGTTAGGTGCCATTGAGTCAGTACCGACCCATAGCGACCATATGCACAGCAGAATGAAACACTGTCCAATCCTGGGCCAACTTCACTACTGTTGCCACGCTTGAGTCCATCAGTGCTGCCACTTGGCCAGTCTATCTCGTTGGGGGTCTTCCAATTTTTCTCTGACCCTCCACCTTACCAAACATGATATCCTTTTCCAGCAACTGGTCCCTCCTGACAAGATTGAAGTATGAGAGATGAAGCTTGACCATCTTGGCCTCCAAGGAGCACTCTGGTTGCACTTCTTCCAAAATGGATCTATTGGTTCTTTTGGCAGCCCATGGCACTTTCAGTAGTCTCCTCCAATACCATAACTCAAAAGCATCAATTCTTCTACGGTCTTCCTTATTCACTGTCCAGCTTTTGCATGCATATGAGATTATTGAAAATACCATGGCTTGGGTCAGGCGCACCTTAGTCCTGAAGCTGACATCTTTGCTCTTCAACACTTTAAAAAGGCCTCGTGCAGCAGATTTGCCTAATGCAATACATCGTTTGATTTTGCCTATAGAATCTTTCAATATTGCAAGTTGAGGCTTGAATTTTTTCTCTAGTTCTTTCAGCTTGAGAAATGCTGAGTGTGTTCTTTTGGTTTTCTAACTCTAGGTCTTTGCACATTTCATTATTCTCTTAAACATCGCTATGCTGGAGAGCAAGTTTCAGAGTGTCTTCTGACTTTCCTGTCTTTTTATGGCCTTTGTTTGTTCTTCCTGTATGATGTTCTTGATGTCATCCACAGCTCTTGTGATGTTTGGTCATTAGTGTCCAATGCATCATATCTGTTCTTAAGATGGTCTCTAAATTCAGGTGATAATGTGTTCACGGTTATGTTTTGGCTATCATGGACTTGTTTTCATTTTCTTCAGCTTTAGTCTGGACTTGCATATTAGCAATTGATGGTCTGTTCCACTGTCTGTCCCTGCCTTGTTTTAGCTGAGTATATTGAGCTTTCCCATGGTCTCTTCCCACAGCTGTAGTCCATTTGATTTCTTTGCATTCCATCTGATGAGGTCCATGTTGTATAATCACCTTTTATGTGGTTTAAGAAAGCTATTTACAATGAATAAGTCATTGCTTTAAAAAAAAATTCCATTATGCAATCTCCAGCATAATTTTTATCACCAAGATTATATTTTCCAACCTTCACATTCCAATAAACAGTAATTATCAATACATCTTGATTGCATGTTTGATCAATTTCAGACTAAAGAAATTGGTAGAGTTCTTCAGTTTCATCATCACTGACTTTAGTGATTGATGCATAAATTTGAATAATAGTGGTATTAAGTGGTCTTCCTTACAGGTATATGGACATTATCCTACCACAGACAGTTTTACTTGTGAAATGTTCTTTATAAGGATGAATGCTCTTGAATTTATCATTCCCAGAATAGTGAACCATATGATTGCCAGATTTCAAAATGGCCAATACCAGTCCATTTCAGCTGGTTCAGCTGGTTCACCTAGACAGATTGAATACTACTCACTGGAGATTCTACCTTCCTCCAGGCCCTCTGGATCTAGGTAGCCTCTTGAAAGCTTGTAAGACAGTCACTTCTTGCCTTTGTAGCTCTCCGCCCCTATTTTGGGTAGCCAGTGTCCAAGTTGCCCATCCCTGTCTACTCTGTGTTTGGAGAGGTTGTAAGGACTTGTTCCCTCTTTTGAGCTACTGCTTCCATAGGTGTAGGTCAAATTCATCAAATTATATGAGAATACTTTTTTTTTTTCCCCCCTCCTCTTTTTACTTCTGGTTGAGCTCTAATCATCCAGTCACTGAAGCCAGGACAAGTGGGTATTATCTGCAAGTGTGGGTGTTCTTATGCATATGCCCTCTCTTCTTATCAGCTGGACACTTCACTCTCCACTCTAGTCCTCTGTGGCTATGTCACTGACTCTGGGCCCAAGAGTCCCCCAGGTCTTGCCACACTGCTGGCCAACCAGGTCTTCACCTGGGTTCACAGAAATCTATTGAACATTGTAGGGCTTAGCTCACCACTTCATTGCTGTTTTTCCCTCACTTCCCCTTATCGGTGTGGAGCGTGGTCACCAATCAGAGCATGTATTCCCATTGAGTCTTAGTCTTGGAAGAGGGTTTGCACTGAGGGGACCCAACCACTTGCCTTGATGTTTCCTGGGCAGGCAAGTTGCTTGTTCTTGTAGTAATAGTCAGTCTGCCTATGTTGTTTTATATTTTTCCTGTAGGTCTTTCTTTCAAGAAGTATCTTTTATTCTTCTAGCCACTCCAGGTTGGTCTGCTTGTCTTTTCCAGTGAGAATTTCCCATCTCTGGAGATCTGGATGTGGTTCAGGTTTCCACCTATAGTCTTATGTATTGCAGAGGCTCTGTAGGAAGCCTCCTTCACTGGGCACATTGTAGCCCCATTTTAGGTATTCCAATCAGTTATAGGCAGAAAATGGACTTACAAGCTTTCTATGGTGATGCTTTTCGCTATTCCTTTCTCTCCCCCTCCAGTGTCTGTTTTATAATATAATGCAAGGAAAACCAAGATTCAAAAGACAGCCAAGCATCTTAATATTATTCCCCCCTTTTCCACATTCCAACCATGGCTCGGTCTCTGTATCCCAGAACCCTCTTCTCAAGTTGTGCATATATCATTATTTACCTCTGTCTCACTTAGCCCATTGAGACCTGTCTAATTGTTCTCCCATCTGCTTTGTTCTTCCATTCCCCTCTCCCTACTTGTATATTGCCCCCTCCCTATCACCCAAACTATCCTGTGTCTAATCCCTGCCCTGTGCTCCACCTTCCCCTCCCTCCCCTCACACACCCCCAACATCCCAATAATCAACAAAGAATCCCTTAGTCTTTTACAGTAGTGGTCCTATGCAGTATTTATCTTTTTGTGACTGGGACACTCCTACATGCTGGTGGGACTGCAAAATGGTTCAGTCTCTCTGGAAAGCAATATGACGTTTCCTCAGAAGGTTGAAAATAGAAGTACCTTATGATCCAGCAATTCCTCCACTTGGTATTTACCCACAAGAAAAAAGAGCCACAATCCGAGAAGATATATGCACACCAATGTTCATAGCAGCACCATTTACAATAGCAAAAAGATGGAGGCAGCCAAAGAGCCCATCAACTGAAGAATGGATAAACAAACATACACACAATGGAATACTATGCTACCTTGAAGAACAACAAGGAAGCTGCAAGCCACAGCATAACATGGATGAACCTTGGGAACATTATTCCTTTTAATTTTTGACAACTTCAGTTTTCTAAGATTCATACTTTGTACAGTCCATGTTCTGATTATTAATGGATGTTGCGATAGAAGGTTATGGGAAAATGAGCAGTTGGTGATATTAACCAGGCTCCTCATTATTGAACTAGTTGCTTTAATCTATTTTCTTCTGTCCTACTTTGTCTCTCCAGTCCGCTGGTTCTCAATACAGCTGATACCTTTGCAGTAACAAGCATCCACTCCCTCCTCCTCAGTACGTCACGTCTGCCACCACTCCAGTTCAGGCCTTTCTCACCTTGTGCCTTGTGTATTACTAAGTTAGCCTGTGAGCCTATCTCCTTGCTACAGTTCTGTTCTTGTCCTTGTTATCTTATGCATGGCTTCCTATGTTGTCCAGAAGCACAGCTCTGATATCTTACTTGTCTTTTAAAAAATATCCAGTGTCTCTAAACTCCTGAGACTACCATGGAGCCTTCTTCAGCCTGAACCCAGTTCATGTCTTCAGTCTCCTCTTCCCTTAGCCTCCTTTCATGTTGCATGTGTCTGGTTCCCTTTGTCAGGAGCAGCTGCTTTCATCCATTAAATGCCCTGTTTTTGGAGTGCTTTAATTACATTACACCTTTTTCATAAAACCTTCCCTGAGAGCTGCCTCTCCTCAGTTTAATCCTGACCGTCTTTAAACTCCCTCCAATTGGAATTTATCAAAGAATAGTGAGCATTATACGAAGTATTAAGCTTTATATATACTTGTTTTATATTCTCCACTAGTTAAATAATTGCCTTGGGAATTCATCTTTGATTTTCTCAGGGGAACACAGTAAGTTAACAAGATAGACACAGTCCTTGCTCTTAAGGAACTTAATGTCCCTTAGAGAACTTACAGCCTATTTGGAGAGACAGATAATTGAGTCGTCTTAAAAAAAGATCGTTGAAACTATGATAAAGGCCGTGGTGTCCAGATACTTGCTTTAATGGGAATAGATTTTGACCCAGATGACTTTTCTGCGAAGTGAGAATTGATCGGAGGTCCTAAGAATGCATTAGGCAGTGGAGGGTAGGAAAGTGCTATCCAGGTGGGGTATATTTATAAGCAGAGGTCCTGAAGTGGAGAGGGAGCATGACAAATCAAAAGAACTGAAAGACAGCCCATGTAGTGAGATTTCAGTCAGAGTGTGTGGAATGTAAGATAAGGTCTGAGAGGTGGATACAAACAGATCTATTATGCATGCTCAAAAATTATTACTGCTTTTATTCTCAGATCTCTGGAAAGCCATTGAAGTGTTTTAAGATGGTATCGAATTCGTGTTTCAGATCTCTCTGACTGAAATGTAGAGAATGAATTGGCGAGCAGAGTAGATCAGCAGTGGGCATGGGCAATCTATTGTTGTGATAACCAGGTTAGCAAACCCAGAATCTCAGATTTACACAGTATAAAGATGCATTACTATTCATAAAGTCCAGTGGGGTGGCTAGCCCGCTTCCATCTTGTGTGTCCACCAAGGTCATCTTGGCTGGGGAAGAACATTTGAACATGCTGAACATTAGATTCCTATGAGCTATCCAGATAGAGATGTCAGCATCATGTAAAGGTTGCAAGCTCAGAATAGCAGAGTCTGGACAATGTGTAAGATGTTTGGTTTAGATTTCTGAGATCACAGCCTGGATAAGATCTAGAAAGAACACAGCATGCGTTCTTTCCGCCGTCACTTCCACCAGCAGCTCCTTTTTCTGCTGTTGCTCAGGACTGTGACAGTATTATGGTATCTCTGTGTTGAGAGGACCCATAGTAGTCCTCAAGTCCTCTTACTCATTCTAAGGTTATTCCTTTTAGAATTCCCCATAATAGCTATATAAGATCTTTACCTAGTATGTTCTCAAATTCCTGCCCTATTCATCCTGGCTTAGGTGGTGTATCTCCCCCCTCTAAACTGTCACTCTCCCCTCTTCCCAATTTTAGAGGAAGAAATGAGTATCCTTTTCTAAGACTAAGTTCCCTATATATATTAAAAAAAAAAAAAATTGGTTCCTATATCTGTGTGCCACCACTCATCTATCAGTTTGTCACAGGGTGATAGCTTGTATGTTGCTGTGAGGCTGGAAGCTTGCCAACAGAATTTCAAATACCAGCTGGATCATTGGAGCTTCTAGACTAACATAGACTAGGAAGAAGCAAGAGGTAGACTAATTCTGAAAAATTAGCCACTGATAAAACTTAAGAATAGCATCTGATACAGTGCTGGTAGATGAGTCCTAAGGTTGAAAGACATCAGAATGCAACTAGAGAAGAGCTGCCACCTCAAAGTAGAGTCAACCTTAATGATACAGATTGGGCAATGCAGGAGCATTTCAGTCTCTCCACATCCTCGCCAGCATTTATTGTCCTTTACTTCTTTGAGCTTTGCTGTTATTGCTGCTGTGAGATGATATCACATTGTTGTTTTGATTTGCATCTCTCTAATGACTAGTGATCGTGATCATTTCTTCATATGTTTGTTGGAGCCAGGATCTCCTCCTTGGTGAAGTATTTGTTCATGTCCTGTGCTCATTTTTTCAATTGGGTTATTTGCCATTTTCTTGTAGAGCTATTGTAGTTTCCTATATATTTTAGAAAGGAGCTCTGGTAGCATAGTGGTTACGAATCAGGCTGCGAACCACAGGGTCAGCAGTTCGAAACTACCAGCTATTCCGCAGGAAAAAGAAGAGGCTTTCTGTTCCCGTAAAGATTTACAGCCTTGGAAACCCTGTACAGGGTCGCTATGAGTCGGAACCGACTCTACGGCACATAACAACAACAACATATGTAGGAGACCGCAATCACTGAGGTGTTGAGGCCCTGTGTCATGGACGAAAATCCTACACGATGGCTCCACTCAGGATGGCTAGCCAGGGACCCTGAGGGCTCAAGGAAGTAACCTCCGGTCGTCCTGGGTTCATTGGCTTTTACGAACTCACTGTGGGGCTAGCTCTGTGTAATTTCCTTTAGTCCTATTAATTCATTCTATGCTTCGAACTCCAGTAATTGTAGCTTCTGAGAAAATGATTTCTTACGTGCCTCTCTTAATGTCTCCACTGTGTTGGCAGTGCTTAAGGTTCTAGGAACAAATCTCTCTGAGGAACAAACTCTGGCCACCTGGCAAACATAGCAAAACTGTTCTTTATCAGATTTTTCAGTTATGTTTGATATTAACTTAATACATGAGCCCTTGATACCCATGGACAAACATTAAAACAAAAACCTCTTCTAAAGCAGAGGCCTAAAAGTTCCTAGGGCAAATTTGCTGGGAGACGCTGGAGAAAAATTCCCCTAAGGAATTCACCCAAAGTAGATTGGCGGCTTCCGAGGTTTTTGTTCAAAGAATAACGGTTGTCAGCCTTCTCAGATCGTCCCCAGGTGTAGACCATTAACATAGGTGGCGTCCTTCCTCCTGCAAGTCTCAGCCAGGTAGCTGAAACAGCTGGATTCCTTTCAGACCTTTTGAATCCTTTTCTCGCTGAAGATTAGGTGCTATAGGTATATTAATTAGGCTTGAGAAACCTCGAGTTGTTGTCTTGGGATTTGAACCTAAAAAGTACTATATAACAATTTGCTTGAATTTCTAGAAAATTAAGGATGTTAGATTATCAAGACAATTTGTAATTTGTTCCTGTAAATCATTGTGTCCTGTTTTGAACGATTAATCACATTTCACTTCTGTACCCTGTCTTAATAATCCCCGCCTTCCTTTGTGTAAAGCTCCTCTCTGAAATAAAAAGGAGATGCAGACTGAAGCCCGCATGCATTATGGCTTGCAGGGCATGCATTACAGGTAGGCATTGCAGTTGGCTAGGTGTGCATACTGCTTGCCTAGCCATGAGGTTCACAATGCAGGATCTGTCTGACGCCAGTGTCACATCCACTCTGGTTTCGGAGTGTCTTCTTGTGTCTCTTGTTGCGTCTTTGTGTGTATTCTTTCTCTATCTCTGTCGCCGCCAGATCGCCCAACTTCGTGAACCGAAACCCCCAGTCGAGGCCGGTTCTCGACAAACATATATTTTAGAAATGAGTCCCTTGTCTGATATGTCATTGCAAAAGTTTTCCCATTACGTGGGCTCCCTTTTTACTCTTTTGGTGAAGTCTTTTGATGCACATAAGTTTTTAATTTTTAGCATGTCCCAGTCATCTATTTTGTTTGTATAATTTTCAAAATGTTTAGTTGTCTGTGTATGCCCTGTATTGGAGCCCTCAAATTTGTCCCTATTTTTTGATTGATGGCCTTTATCATTCTGGAATTCACATTTAAGTCTTTAATCCATGCTGAGTTGGTTTTTGTATAAGTCATGATGTAATGGTCTTGTTTCAATCTTTTGCATATTGCTTTGCAGTTCTGCCAGATAAACACTAAACATGTCCAAGAAGCAAAAGCAGGTAACCATATCAGCACATGTCTAGAAACAAGATAAAATATCTGAGACAAATGACCTAGAGGTAGATGTGGACTACATTCTGGAAGGACGGCAGGCCTTGGAAATGCCTGTGAAGGAATTCAGAAAAATGATTATAAAATGTTTCAAAACACTTTGCAATAGAGTTGAGAAAAATAAGCAAGAAGTCAGGAAATTGTTACAGGAACAATCAAATGGGATAGATACAGCATTGGAAACAATTCAAAACCTACAGAAAGAGGTCCAAATGATCAGTAATAGAATATCAGAAATAGACAATACACTGAAAGGGCAAAGGGATAGAATAGAAGAGATGGAAGGCAGAACTAGTGAGCTGTTAGACAAATCTCTCAATACCACTATGATAGAAGAGCGAACAGAAAAAGGGATAAAAAGAATCTGAACAAGGTCTAAGATTCATGTTGGATAACATGAAGAGGAATAACTTAGGGATTACTGGCATTCCAGAACAGGAAGAATCACACAAGTCCATAGAGGAAATAGTTGAAGAACTGCTGGAAGAAAATTTCCCTAACATCCTGAAAAGTGAAAAGATAAACATTCAAGAAGCTAAATGAACCCCAGGAAGGATAGACCCCAAAAGAAAATCACCAAGACATATCATAGTCAAGCTCTCCAAAATCAAAGATAAGGAGAGAATTCTGAAAGCAGCTATGAAAAAGAGAAGTATTACATACAAAGGCAAATAAATCAGATTAAGCTCAGATCTCTCAGCAGAAACCATGCAAGCAAGAAGGCAATGGGGAGACATAGATAAAACCCTGAAAGATAAAAACTTTCAACCAAGAATCCTTTATCCAGCAAAGCTATCAATCAAATACGATGGTGTAATAAAAACATTCCAGTATAAACAGAAGCTAAGGGATTTTTCCAAAGCCAACCGTGCACTAAAGGGAGTTCTGTAGACTGAGAACCAATAAGAACAGACAACAACCGGAGATTGACATACGTGGCAGCACCTCCCAGAGCTAATTCGACAGAAGGAGAGATTTGAGAACAGAACAAAACTATAAGAACAAACTCAGAGAATCAGGGAGGTGAGTCTATGATGAAAACAATTACAATGTAAAAGAAGGTAAACATGTAGGAACAGAGATCCAGATAGTGAGATGGTCAGGTAGATTGCAGGATAAAATAGACTGCACTAAATGGAGGCAAAAAGTAATGGAATATAAGGTAACCTCAAAGAAAATGAACACTTCACAACATACCAAGAAAATGAAAACGCAAGAAGAACATGGAAACATTGAAACTATGAGGAATCTCACAAGAAAGGACACAAAAAGCATGAACTCAGCATAGGAAGACAAACAGAACAAAGAAAGCAGCAACACCACAAAAAGACAAACATAATGGCAGAAATTAATCCATACCTATCTTTAATTACACTGAATGTAAATGGATTAAATGCACCAGTAAAGAGACGGAGGGTGGCAGAATAGATAAGAAAACAAGATCCTTCAGTATGCTATCTGCAAGAGACACATCTTACACACAGAGACAAAAACAGATTAAAAGTCAAAGTCAATCAAAAACGAACAGGAGTGGCAGTACTAAGTCACTAAGACATAAAATAAACTTAAAGGCAAAAATCAACATAATAGATAAAGATGGACATTATCTCCTGATTAAAGCGACAATTGAACAAGATGATATAACCATAATAAACATCTGTGCTCCCCCAATGAAAGAGCTCCAAAATATATAAAGCAAACTCTTAACAGATTTGAAGAAAGAAATAGATCAATCTCTAATAATCATGGGTGAGTTTAATATACCACTTTCAAAAATGGATAGAACAACCAGAAAGAAACTTGACAAAGACACAGAAAAACTAAACAACACAGTCAGCCAACTGGACCTCATAGACGTGTACAGAGCATTCAACCCAACAATAGCACAATACACATTCTTTTCCAGTGCACATGGAACATTCTCCAGAATAGACCATGTGTTAGGCCACAAAACAAACCGCCATAAATTTACAACTATCAAAATTCTACAAAGCATCTTCTCAGATCACAATGCAATCAAATTAGAAATCAACAATAGGAAGACCAAGGAAATAAAGTCAAATACATGGAAACTGAGTAACACCCTCCTGAAAAGTGACTGGGTAGTAGAAGAAATTAAAATGCTGGAAGTCTTAGCCAGAGCTATATGGCAAGATAGGGAAATTAAAGGCATCCAAATTGGCATAGAGGAGGTAAAAATCTCTTTTTATAGACAATATGATCCTATACATAGTAAACGCCAAATAGTAAAAAAGCTGCTAGACCTCATTGGAAGATTCAACAAAGTGGCAAGGTATGAGATCAACATACAAAAATCAGTTGGATTCCTCGATACCAAAAACGACAGCATTGAAAAGGACATTATGAAAGCAATACCATTTACAAAAGATGAAATAATCTAGGAATAAATGTAACCAGAGAAACAAAGGACCTATACAAAAAAGACTACAAAACACCACTGTTGTTCTTGTTAAGTGCCGTTGAGTCAATTCCGACCCATAGTGACCCTGTATAGGGTTTCCAAGGAGCAGCTGGTGAGCTTGAACTGCTGACCTTGCAGTTCAAACGACTTTGCAGTCTGGCACATTAACCCACAGTGCCACACCCACTATAAGAAACCAAAAGTGACCTACAAAAATGGAAGACGGTACCATGCTCCTGGATAGGAAGACTTATTGTGAAAATGTCAATATTGCCCAAAGCAATTTACACATATAATGCAATCCAAATCCATGTTACAGCTACTTTCTTCAAAGAAATGGAAAAAACAATTAGATCTAGAGGGCACGGAGGAAGATAGAATCTCCACTGAGTAGTATCCAATCTGTCAGGACGGGGTTGATGAAAGGAGATGGGGATAGGTCTGTTGTGGTACAATAGTGAACAGTTGTTATCAGGTCTGACTGTGAGGGTTGGAAATGTAAAAGGAGGGGAGTGATTGACTTTGCTGACCAGGAACTGAGGTCCCTGGAACCCTACCCAGAGACAAAGGCAGAGATGATGATGTGGAGAGATGGAGCGGCTGGGAACTCTAGACCCAGAGAGGGAGAGGGGCTGTGTGCCGACTACTGGGGGGAGAGGGGGCAGGCTTGCAGGGTATACCCTTTGGATGGTTTTGATGATGCATGGATGGAATTGTAACCATGGCAACGAAATGATAACATGATAAGATGACTGTACAGGTAATGTTCTCCCATGTGAACTATCACATAATTCACAATAAAACATTAAAAAAAAAAAAAGGAGTCTGGCCGGGTATGTATAATCCCAGCTGTAGGGTGAATGGAGTAATATTAACAATGAAGTTCTTATATGCTGTCCTACACTCAAAGGATGAGCAAGTGCATTGTCATGATGGAAAACAATTTTTTGGCCCAACTTTTCTGATTTTTTTTCTCAATGCAGTTTTCCGTTTTCTTAAAACTTCTTCCTAATAAGCCACCATGAATATTCTGTGTCCTTCAGGAAAATATATCATGATTATCCCTTTGAAATTCCTTCAGATCAGTTGCCATAACCTCAGCTGACCTCTCTGCCTTAAATTTACTTGGTCCAGCAGATCCCCTGGTGAAGTCGCAGTTTTGATTGGATCTTATTTTTAAAGGCACCCTGACAAGACTAAGATAAGAATATTACTGAGAGAACTTGTCTTTAGCTATCCACTGATGGCAGAGATGTGTTTGTATGATTGGAACCCTGGTAGCAGTACTTTTTGGGGTACTCTCAGTTGATTCTACTTTGAAATGCCTCTTTATTTGTTTTGTTTGAAATTTTATTTATTTTCCTCTTGTTATTGAATATATATAGCAAAACATGCACAACCTCAACAGTTCCTTGAATGTATTTTTGTTCTTACTACTATTGTGACAAGTTCAGAGCTTTTGCCTCTGGATATTGGTAATTGTCTCAAAATAGGTCTTTCTGCTTCATTTCTCTACCAGTTTCTCCTTTGCAGTTTTCAGAGTTAATTTTCTCAAGCAGAAGTGTCGGTAGTATTTCCAACAGCAGAAACCTTTACAGAACTCATTTCTGATAGAAGCAAGCCTTTAGTGAGGCTTTTAAGGTACCTGTAAAATCTCACTAGATTATTCTCAGATTTAACTGCAGTATTCTTCTTCTTCTTCTTTTTTTTTTTTTTTAATGTTTTATTGTGTATTATGTGATAGTTTACATGGGAGAACATTAGTTTTACATTCATCCTATCGTATATCATTTCATTGCCATGGTTACAATCCCCTCCATGCATCATCCACCAACCAAAGGGTACACTCTGCAAGTCTACTCCCTCCCTGGTCCTTAGCGCATAGCCCCTCTCCCTCTCTGGGTCTAGAGTTCCCAGCGGCTCCATCTCTACACATCGTCTTTGCCTCCATCTCTGGGGTCACCGCTTCTCTGGGTAGGGTCCTGTGCTCCGCTCTTCTCCCTTGATGGGTCCCAGGGACCTCTGCTCCTGGACTGCAGATGCCCTCCTTTTGCTGCAAAACGTCCACCTTTACATTTCCAACCCTCGCAATCAGTCTTGATAACAACTATTCACTGTTGTACCACAACAGACCTATCCCCATCTCCTTTCCTCAACCCCACCCAGACAGACTGGATACTACTCCGTGGAGATTCTACCTTCCCCCAGGCCCTCTGGATCTAGGCTCCCTCTTTTTTTTTTCCCCAATAATAAAACATTTCCATAATGGAAATTTATTTTGAATGTCAAATTAGGCAGTAAAAAAACACCTACTTTAAAATATTATTATGAAATGTTTCAATTATTACATAAGTATTCAATTTCTAAAATTAAAAACCATTATGGTAGTTAAAATACTTGACTAGAACAAAGGAGAATTAGTCTTCTTTTAGAAGATACTAAAATAACCTGATTAAGAACATGATAAATGCAATACAACCAGATGGCATACATATAAGCTCACTAAAAATATAGTACTTTTACGCTAATGGCATTTGCTTATTTAACATTATCTTGAATGTAAACTAATTATGGTCTCCCAATACCAAAATAAACGGCAAATTTTATCAATTATTTTTCTTTATACAGTGAAGACTTTTCATTAAAAATATTCTAATATCTGAAAGAGTTTCAATGTGAGAAAGAATATGCCTGATATATTTCAAATTACCATATAGTAGACTCCCTGGTATCCCCATCTAATGACACGACAAACAAGCTATCGAGCAAGAATTTGTTAACAGTTGTATTATATTTTGAATATTAAATACCATGGGACAGGATTGTAAGGATGATAAACTCAGTCAACAACTGCCTCACAAGGGATTAAGAAAAAATTCTGCCATATTAGCAAAGGTAAAGGAGAAAGTTTATGTGTAAGAGCCACCATTTCCCCACAGAATACCTCTTGGCATTTCCTGAATGAGTAGGATTAGCAATCTAAATATATTTCAAGAGGTAACAGCAACAGATGAAATTTAAAGGGATTATTAAAATAACATTTACAAGACTGAACAATTCTTGAACTCTTATTAAAACCACAAAGAAAGTTATTTATGAATTTCATAAAGGATTGAATGTGCATCTGACATCTGCTATTGATGATCTGGCAATATACAATTTGTCCAGTAGGCGAATGGTTTGTTTTTACTGTGTTTTCTAACCATAAGAGATCTTCTGGTCAAGGGGGGGGGGGGGGGAAGCACTCTGTATGCTTCACTCTGCAAGATGAATTTTCCTAGAAAGAATCCAATGAAAAATGGCTGCAGTTACAAGAAGGGAAGGAAGGGAAGAGGACTGGTGACTGTTGTACCCGCTATCGTGTCCCTAAGAAAGACTCTCGCATATGCAATCAGCAGAAGCGTTTATTGGTCTCTACACAGCACGCCCTGCGTCAACCACCCAAACAGATGGAGACCTTGAAAGCAGGTGCTCCCAGGCCTTTTTATAGGCAGTTGGGGGGCGTATCTTTCAAGCTGATTGGCTCTTGTATAGGGGAGGTTGCTCTGATTGGCTGTTGTCTAGGGGAGTTTGCTGACGTCAGAGGTTTTGACAGGGTGGATTCTAACAGTTACTGGTGGATTCTAACGGTTACTGGGGGTAGGGTGGATTTGGGTATGGGGGAGGAACTTTTTTAGGGAAGGGAGAGTGACTGTTTTAAAAGGGAATTTTTCTAGTTGGGGTCTTCTGGGTCTTTCAGTGACATTGTCTCTAAAGGATGCAACTGAAGTTGATCCAGATTTATCCGAATGTGCTACCTTTCTAAGCCTTCGCCCAATTTATCATTTTCATTGGGCATATCTGAAGTGTTTGGCGGTGCAAAAATTGTCTGTACCATAAACTTATGTTTACTCTTCTCATTTGGATCATAGTCAAAAGGTTGTAGCATTACTGAAACAGTCAGACAACCCTGGATCAGTAATTCCTTTGTCGGGCCTCACACAGTACCCACTAGGAGCTGTAGTTGTCACTTTGAAACATAATTTTTTATCTGATGGATTGCTCAGTGTAAGATTTGTAGTATCTACATCTGTGAAGGGACCTTTAAATTTGAGGTCTGTGGGCGAGTTGGGTAGCCAATTTGGGTAGCCAATGTCCAGTATGTGCTCATGCTTTGCCATGTCCCCGGAGGCGGACGCCATCAGAAAGAAGTGCAGAATGGGGGCGCGCCCGTGGCGGCGCTTTGCTGGTAAGTGTGCCCGTGGTGGCGGTTTGCTGGTGAGGGCGGGGCACGATGGCCAGAGCCGGGCTGCGGGCCGACTCGAGGACAGAACCAGGCTCTCGACTCAGAGCTCGCTTCCGCCCACTAGTTTGTTGCCTGTCCACCTAGTTGCCCAGTGGATCAGCAGCTCTGGGCCTCACAACTGACTCAACCCCACAACTGTGTCCGCAGCCGCAGGCCGGCTCCCTCTTTTTTTGAATGGAAATGTTTTGTTATATATATACTTAAACACACACACACACACAATATATCACAATTTTTTCAAAGTATGGTGCTGTAGGATAATAAGCACTGGACCACTAATCACATGGTTTGCAGTTCAAACCCACCAGCTGTTCCTTGGAGAACCTACAGAGGATTGCTATGAATCGGAACCAATTAGCACCCCACAACTTAAAAAACAAAAATCAAACTTTCTGCATAGTAAGAACTACAGTCAAAAGACAAAGGCTACCTGAGGAAAGCGTTTATAATACATATAACAGCCAGAGGGCAAACGACCTTAATATATAAAGAACACCTGCAGCTCAATAAGAAAGACTACTTATCCAAGAAAGGAGTAGGCAAAGGATATAAAAGACTATTTATAAATGACTTGAAAAATAGGAAACCCACCATCAAACTAAACCTACTGCTGTCAAGCTGATGTTGTTAAGTGCCACAAAGTTGGTTCCGACCCATAGTGACCCTTTATAGTTTCCAAGGAGCGGCTGGTGAGCTTGAACTCCCGACCTTGCTGTTCTAACCGACTTTGCATTCCAGCGCATTACCCTACAGAGGTAATGTCACCCCAGGGCAGACTCATAGAGACCCTATGGTGGTGGTGGTGTTGAGTGCCTTCAAGGCAGTTCCGACTCAGCAATCCTGTAGGCTCCCTCTTGAAAGCTTGTAAGTCAGTCACTTCTTGCCTTAGTAGCACCCCTATTTTGGGTAGCCAGTGTCCAAGTTGCCCATCCCTGTCTACTCTGTGTATGGAGGGAGTGGAAATGATACTCGTTGTAAAGATTTGTTTCCACTTTTGAGCTACTGCATCATAGGTGTAGGTCAAGTTCATCAAATTGTATTAGATTACTCATTTTTCCTCTTCTTTCTTCTTCTAGTTGAGCTCTGATCATCCAGTCATTGAAGCCATGTCGTGTGTATTATCTGCAGGTGTGTGGGTGTTCTTACACATAATGCCCTCTCTTCTTATCAGCTGGATGCTTCACTCTCTACTCTAGTCCTCTGTGACTATGTCACTGAATCTGGGCCCAGGAGTCCCCAGGTCTTGCCATACTGCTGGCCAACCAGGTCTCCACCCGGTTTCACAGGAGTCTATTGAATGTGGTCGGGCTTAGCTCGCCGCATCATTACTGTTTATCCATCACTTCCCCTTACTGGTGACGAACGTGGTCACCAGTCAGAGCGCGCATGTCTGCTAGTGTATTCCTATTGAGTCTTAGTCTTGGAAGGGGGTCTGAGGGGACAGGACCATTTGCTTTGATGTCTGCTAGACTAGCAACTTGCTTGTTCTTGTAGTAGTCAGTTAGACTGCTGTTATTGTTTTGTATTTTTCCTGTTGGTCTTTCTTTCAAGAACTATCTTCTGTTCTTCTAACTGCTCCAGGCTGGTCTGCTTGTCCTTTCAAGTGGAAATTTCCCACCTCAGAAGATTCTGGATGGGGTTCAGGATTCCACCTATGGTCTTATGTAATGCAGCGGCTCCACAGGAAGCCTCCTTCACTGGGCATGTTGTAGCCCCATTTTAGGTATTCCAATCAGTTAAAGGCAGAAGACAGACTTTCTGTGGTGATATTTTTGGCTATTCCTTTCTCTTTCCCTCAAGTGTTCACTTTATAATGGTAGGCAAGGGAAACCAAGATTCAAAAGACAGCCAAGCATTTTAACATTGTACCCATTCCAACCATGTCTCAATCCCTGTATCCCAGAGCCCTGTTGTTCCAAGGTTGTGCATACATCATTATTTACCTCTGTCCCACTTAGCCCATGCAAACCTGCCGAATTGTTCTCCCATCTGCCTTGTTCTTCCACCCCCTCCCCTTTCTTGTATATTGCCCCCTTCCTCAGCACCCAAACTATCCTATGTCTATTCGCTGCCCTGTGCTCCACCTTCCCCTCCCCCCCCCCACCCCCCCCCCCCCTTAAATGTGGTTTCTTTTTGTTAGTCTTGTACTATAGTGGTCTTATGCTGTATTTCTCCTTTTGTGACTAATTTCACTCTAACTGCAGTATTGTTGTAGAATTTACATCTACTTTTTATTTTCAATTCCTGGCACATGATGAATTTGATTAATTTCCAAGTCAGAACATAGAGTGATGTTTGAAATATTTCACTTAGATATTATCAGATGCATGCAAATATTGGTGACCAGATACTGCTTTTGAAAAATTGGTTGTTGGGTCAAATGTGATTTATAATTCTGCCATCAGTGGATGTTTGCAGACAAGGTCTTTCAGCAGTATACTTGTCTTAGTCTTATTAGGATGCCTCCGAAAAAGACCCAATCAGAACTTAAATTGTGATTTCTTACAAGTTCTTTATTAATATTTTTGTTACTTTGAACATTTATTCATCTCTGTTCAGAAAAACAAAATAAAGATTCTTAATTGCTTAACATAGGTAAGTTGTGAGAATCATAAAAATAATATTCACTCCTGAAGGAGACCTGGTGTGGCGCTGTAGGATAAGCACTAGATCACTATTAATATTAAATAAAGACTCTTTATATCTTTTTTCCCCAGAATTTTTACATGCATTTTTTTTCTTAAATGTTTTATTGTGAATTATGTGATAGTTTAAATGGGAGAACATTAATTTTACATTCATGCTATTGTATAGTGTCTCATTGCCATGGTTACAGTCCCCTACATGCATCATCAACCACCAGTGGATGTATCCTGCAATCCTGTCCCCCAGACCCCTCAGGTCTTCAGCACACAGTCGCTCTCCCTCTCTGGATCTAAAGTCTCCAGCTGCTCCATCGCTCCACGTCATCATCTCTGTTGCCATTTCAGGCATCACTGCTTCTCTGGGTAGGGTCCCGCTCTCTGCTCTTCTCCATTGGTGGTCCTAGGGACCTCCACCTCTAGATTGAAAAGTTAATCACTCCCCTCCTTGCTATAAAATGTCTACCTTTACATTTCCAGCCCTCACAATCAGTCCTGATAACAATTATTCACTATTGTATCACAAGAGACCTGTCTGCATCAGCCCCGCCTAG
>NW_006408557.1:6240187-6252866 GCF_000296735.1 Chrysochloris asiatica
AGGGTTTCCGAGGCTGTAAATCTTTACGGGAGCAGAAAGCCTCATCTTTCTCCTGCGGAACAGCTGGTAGTTTCGAACTGCTGACCTTGCGGTTCACAGCCCGGTTAGTAACCACTACGCTTACCAGAGCTCCTTATTGGTATTGCATACTAAAGACTTCATCCTTTAAAGGTGTACAATTCAGTGTTCTATTTAGTATAGTCACAAAGTTGTGCATCTGTCACCACTACCAAATTCAGAACGGATTTATCTTTTTCAACAAATTCTATACCTATTAGCAGCCACTCCTCATCCCCATGCCCCTTCAGCTCTGGCAGTTAACCAATTTACTTTCTGTCCCTATGGGTCTTCCTGTTCTGCACATTTCCTATAAATAGAACTATAGAATGCATGGCCTTCTTGTCTGATGCCTTTCACTTCGCATAAGGTTCATCCATGATGTATCATTCTAAGCAGTTCTTCACAGTTTTTATGGTTAAGTAATATTTCATCACATTCATTGACTGTTGGACATTTTGGTTGTTTTCAGGTTTTTGGCTGTTAGTAATAATGTTGCTGTAAACATTTCTGTACCCATTTTTATGTGGACATATGTTCAATTTTCTTGTGACTATGCCTAGAAGTAGACTTGCTAATCATGTAACTCCATGTTAAAGTTGTAAGGAATGCGAACTTGTTTCTCAGAGCTATTATACCTTTTCACAGTTCCATCAGGAATGCCTGAGCTGCCAGTTTCACCACATCCTTGCCAGCAGTTGTTATTGTCCTTATTTTTATTGTAATTCTCCTAGTAGGTGGGAAGTAGTCTCTCATTGTGGTTTTGACTGGACTACTAACCACAACAACAAGGTCTAGTGATGTTGAGCATTTTTCCATGTGCTTATTGATGAGTTGGCTGCTGGTGTGGTGATGTAGGATAAGCACTGGACTGCTAACCACAAGGTCAGCGGTTCAACCCCACCAGCTGCTCCTTGGAAACTCTTATACAGGTCACTATGAGTCAGAACCAACTCCAGGACACTTAACATCAACATTAACTGTTTGTATATCTTCTTTGAAGGAATGTCTGTTCAAATCCTTGGGCTGTTTTTAAGTTAGTCCATTTATCAGGTATTTGACTTGCAAATATTTTCTTCTATTCTGTGAATGATTCTTAAATGCATTTTTGTGTACCAACTTTCTGGATATTGATTTATTTCATTTGCTTGCATAGTATTTATATTAAGTTTGAGTCTTGCTGTAAAAAAGCTAGCATGCAAACCAAAGTTTTTAACAGAAACATAAGCAGTTATGGATACACACAGTAAAGTTCATGTACACAGCACATTCCTTAAAGAAGATGAAAAGATTATGAGCTGATTTTAGATATTTTGCCTTCAAGATCTGAATTAACTGCTTCTTCATTCAAGAAAGATTTTTTTTGTTGTTGAAAGATTTATTTTTTCTGGTTTGTACAATCCCAAATCAGTTATCATCTTTGTATAGGAGAAAACATATTATTTATTCTTAACGTTAATCTAAAACTTACAAGTTTTGTAAGTGAAATTTGAATGTCAAGTAACTAATAACTTACCAAATATTGATCATATAATTTTGAAATGTGAGCAAAAGAACATCTTTTAATAAATTATTTTATTAGGAAAAAGTGTGCTCTCTAACCCAGCTGCTCTGACCACATATGTATTTTGAAAGGATTTTGGGTACTGATGAGGTGGTTCACTCAGTTTTTGGCTCTAAGTAACCTCTAGAAGAAGAAAATAATACAATTAAGAAAGCCCTTCTTTCGAGATTTGAGGATATTGTATCAGATCATCTCGTACTTCCTCATATAGTAGTGATGATGATGTAATGTTTTTAAAGTTTGATGTATAAAATTAGTGGTTATAGCTCAGATTTTCTAGTTTTCTTATTACAAGTGTATAGTCATCTGTAACTGACAATTAAATTGTGTTTTATATTTGATAAGATGAAAATTCTCATTTCTCTTTTCACTCCAGGCCTCAGGAGTGCAAGTTGCTGATGAAGTATGCCGCATTTTTTATGACATGAAAGTTCGGAAGTGCTCCACACCTGAAGAAATCAAGAAAAGAAAGAAGGCTGTCATTTTCTGTCTCAGTGCTGACAAAAAGTGCATCATCGTAGAAGAAGGCAAAGAGATCTTGGTTGGAGATGTTGGAGTAACCATAACCGATCCTTTCAAGCATTTTGTGGGAATGCTTCCTGAAAAAGATTGTCGTTATGCCTTGTATGATGCAAGCTTTGAAACCAAGGAGTCCAGAAAAGAGGAGCTGATGTTTTTTCTGTGGGAACCATCATTTGAAATACTGAATGTCTACAAAACTGAGGTGTAATGTCTTTTGTTAGCAGTTGGAGAGCCAGTTCCTGAGACTAAAAGTAATTTACATTTCTGTTATTACAGTCATCATTTAATTTTTGTGTGCAGGTTATATAAGGTCTTAATGGATACTAGTGCTTGTGGGCCCAGAACTAACCTCAAACTCCTGTTTATCTCCTTGAGAGAAGATGACTTCCAGTAATTGGTTTTTAGGGCATGGTGGAGACAGAGGCTTGTTTCTGTGCAGCCTGTGAACTTACTGCTTATAAGCGAAAATTATTCTATGAATTCTAGGTACCAATGGCCCACTTGGTGAAACAGCCGTGTTCTACTTGAATCCCAACTATAATGTATCCTGTATCCACCTTGTAGGTCAGTAGGGTAACCGCTAGTCATGTTCTGGTGTACACAGCACAAGCTGCTGTAAAATGACAGTAAAGACGGACTTCAGATTAGTAGTGCAGTGGAACAATTTTAAAGAGAGAGAGAGCAGAATAGATCATTGCAGCACAGAAGACTGAGTTTTCCACAAGAAGGAACTTTTGGCTTCAACAATTAGAAGTCATGGTTTCCTTTTGTAGGGTGTGGACTATGGCTTGTTGGAAGGCCATTGGTCAGAAATGAAGTAAGGTCTCAGTCCATTGTTCATAAGAAAGGGCCAAATGATTATGGTTCTGTGGGCTTGTTTTACAGGAGAAAACAGTAACAGTACAAAATGCCTGTGTTCCTCAGATAAGCACTTCCTTTGGCCAGTGAACTTTCATGGTATAGATGTTAATGATCTTGTGTGTCCCTTCAGTAATCACATACTTTGAAGATATGTGGAGCTTGTCTGGTTTGTCACATAAATTCATTCATACCTTTGTCTCGTAGTAACCCCAAGTTGGCAGCTCTCTAGACTTAATACAGACACTGTGGATATTTATTTTTAAGCTCATTGAACTAAGTTAAAAACTGGTTTCTCAGTTACCGTGTTCCAATGCTCAGTAGTCACATGTGACTAATGACTACCTTGTTGGATGTCAAAGGTCATAGCACATTTTTATCATTGCAGAAAGTACTTTTGGGACCCCTCTTCTCTGTATAGTGAAAAAAATGCTATCAAGTGATTTACATGGCCTTTCTCTTGAAAGGCTCTTTCAGTTAGTTATTCTCTTTTCAATTAAGTTAATATCTGAGGTGAAGCTTTGAGTTAAAAGTTAACACCTATGCTGGTATTGTGTGCTGTCAAGGCGGTTCTGACTCACAGCGACATTGTGTAGGGGTTTCCAAGAGCGGCTGTTGGGTTTGAACTGCTGATTTTGTGGTTCTAGATGCTTATCCTATAGCACCACAATTCCTCATTGAATTGTATAACAGGCTACATTCCTTGACATGCAAAATAGTCACATACTAAAAATACTCTCTAGCTTCAGGGGTAGGCAGTAGTTGTAATATTCTCTGATTTTGGTTTGAATGCAGTTTTGTGTGTGTATGTGTGTAATTGTGAATGGTACTGCTGCTACCTCCCCCTAGAAGCTAGAGAATATTTTAGTAGGATTCCTGGTAGCACCGTGAATAATTATTGTGTTGCTAGCCACCAGCTGCTCTAAGTGAGAAAGATGAGGCCGACTTTGTCAATAAAAATTTACAGCCTCAAGAACCCTATGAAGCCGTCCTACTCTGCCCTGTAGTGTCTGTGAGACTGCAAAGCCCTTTGAACTGCAAGGTCAGGGTTCAAGCTCGCCAGCTGCTCCTTGGAACCCTATACAGGATCTCTATGGGTTGGAACTGACTCGACGGCACTTAACAACAACAACATAAATAAGGTGCTCTGGTAGTATAGTGGTTATGAATCGCGCTGTGAGCCTTAAAGTCAGCAGTTGGAAACTACCAGCTGTTCCGCGGGAGAAAAGATGAGGCTTTTTGCTTCCATAAAGATTTACAGCCTCGGAAACCCTCTACAGGGTTGCTATGGGTCTAAATCGACTCGACAGCACTTAACAACAACAACATATATAGTTAAAGAAAAGATAGAACACCATTGTTGATTGGAGTGTTCTATAACCAGCTCTGTCCAGGGCCTAGGGAATGGTTCTTATTTAAATTCTTTTTAAAATCTGGCTGGAGTAAAATCAGAACAGCCAATGCTTTTTCATGTCCCTGACCTATTTGCATAAGAAACGCACCCACTGAACTTTGCAGCTGAAATCATCTGCCAGACCAGAGATTATTTATTATAATTTTGCTTCCCTTTTTGGACCTAGAGTTGGGATGACAAGCTTTTGATAGACAAAGAGACTGTGCCCTTTTCCAGGTTCCAAGAGTCAAATCCGTGCCCATTTGGATAGGGGGTAGACTACAGGGGAACCCCACATCCTCCCATGGTGTTACTGGCTGTGGAATGTCCTAGAATGACCGCAGTTAAACTGAGTCATTCAATGCTTGCAAGTGTTTACATAAATTCCATTTTGTGTCTGAGGTTTGGTGACGTGGTTAACAAGGCATTCAGAGATAGGTAGTTCTGAGTAGAATGAAGTTTTTCTATCAATTGTTAATATTTCTGTTATTCATTGCTTCCGGTATTCATTCAAGAGTGGGCAAGGTACTGAAGATGCTGTAGTTGCAAAATAGCAGCATCAGCAATTAGGACGTCATTATTGTTGCATGGCACGTAGTTTAAAACAAAAAATCCTGGCGAAAGCTGTCTTTAGAAGTATGAGATATAAATATATTTGAGATATAAATATATATGAGATATATTTGTATTAGAGATAAAAATATATATGAGCTGTATAGATATAAATAAAATTTGTTTAATTTTTTTGGTTTCAAGAAAGTAAAAGTGGTTTTGACGCACATTGAGCACTGAATGTGTTTGGTTATGTTAAACTAAGAGAGGAAACAAGCACCGAAGTGGTTGCAGTTTTTACCATTGGAACAGAAGGGGCTGGACAGGGCTAAAAAGGGGGCTTTGATTTGTAATGTATTCTTTTAAAGAAAATTATCTGAAGCAAAATGACAAAACACTAGCATTTGTTAATTCTGGGTGATAGATACTTTTAGAATATTTCCTTGTACTTTTTTTCCAACTAGAACAATGTATCTAAGAAAGAAACCTTGCATAAATATGGTTTTTAGATTGAACTTAAGTTTTATCAATAAAAAATTGAAAAGATTTTTATTATAAAGACAAATAATTGAGTAATAATATAGTGGATTGCCCTGTGTTGAGTCTTGTATTATGGATGGACACATTGATCTGGTTATAAGTCATTGGTTCTCACCTCCTTTTCTAACAGTGTTTATTCACATTTTCCCACCCTGGCCAACCTAATGCCTGTCCATTAGCAGTTATTCTCTGAAACCAAAACCAAAGCCATTGCCAACAAGTTGATTGTGCGTCATGGTGTGACCATGTGCCACAGAGTAGGACTGTTCTTAGGGTTTTGTTGGCTGTGATCTTTACGGAAGCAGATCATCAGATCTTTCTTTCGTGACACCAGTAGGTGGGTTTGAACAGCCAATCTTTCTGTTATCAGTCCAGTGCAAATTGTGTGCCACTGCAGGATGGGAGCTGTTACTCTCTAAGGAGGTGAGGAGTAGACACTTGAGTGGTTAGCATGGCAGAAAGTGTCGCCTGGGGGATTTAGAGGCTTAGCCACATCGAAATTATACCCTGTTTAAACCACTTTTTCCATTTTGACATCTCTCTGCCCAGGGCACCAGAACTAGCACCTCTGAAAAGTAAAATGATCTACGCAAGCTCCAAGGATGCAATCAAAAAGAAATTTCAAGGTTGGTATGGATTTATCTATCAATCTTTAGAGTTGTGGCCTGGTCCCTGGGAAGGGGACTGCAGCATTTTGAAGAAGCACAGTGTCTTTGGGAAGACTTGGGCATAAAGAAGGAAGCAGTGACTGTGTTGAGAAAGAAGACAAAAAGTCTTCATGTGTCCTCTTCCTTATACTTCCTTATACAGACTCCTGAGTATGAATTGCTTGTGCGCAGTAATCATGTGTTTAGCACTTGGTGTCCATGTCACCTGTTCAGGATGCTTTTCAGTGAGTTCGAGATGTCACCAAGTTCATGGAGTAGGTGGAGACTAATTGGTTTGCATCGGTCAGAGCTTGATAATAAATTGCTGTTGCTTTTGATTGCAGTTGATATAGTAAAGTTGCAAAGTGAGAATGCATATACAAAGGAAGGGGGGGAATGTGCTTTACTGCTCAGTTCCATTGTGATCTAGGGAATTGACTCATCAGTGCTCTCAGTCCTTGAGTTACCTTGGCACAGCTTACCAGCCACATTACTGTCTCAGCCAGTACAAGATGTTGCTGTGATGGAAAGCTCATGAGGCAGTTGCCCAGAGACCCGCATTGAAGGTTAAGTGTCTTGTCTAACTTGCAAATCATTTCATTTCCATGGGCCTTACTTCATTAATATTGGGCTTGCTTAACCACAAGACCAGCAGTTCAAGCTCACCTGCCACTCTGTGGGAGCAAGCTGAGGCTGCCTGTTCCCATAAAGATTTACAGCCTCGGAAACTCTAGGGAGCAGTCCGACTGTGTCTTGTCGGGTTACTGTGAGTCTGAGTAGATTCAGTGACAAGGGGGTTTGGTTTGGTAGACTGTGAGGTCTGCCAAGGGTTATGTGTGAGCTTAGTCTCAGGAGGTTGCCTGCTACCTTCCTGCTCATAAACAGCTTAGTAAACCACTGTCACAAGGGCTTAGCCACATGTGGTTTTTGTTTTGTTTATTTTCCTGTAACTGACTTTCCTATTGTTTGCCCTCACTTGTTTTACTCAGTCAGGAAAACAGCTCCTGAGCCCTGCGGTGGCATGTTCAGGATCTTGTCAGGTGCTACATGCAGCCACGTTGGTGCTGGGCATCCCGTAGGAGCAGGCTCATCAGTCTGTTAACTGACATTTGAAAGTGACTGCTTAGCTTCAACACTTACAAAATGCAATTGAAAAAGATTCAGACTGGATTTATCATTATCCTTATTCTGCATTATCTTGCAAAATAAAGGGACTTTCTATGTAGGATTGATACGGTAATAGAAAAAGTTGTTTTTGTATTTTTTCACATCAGTCCTAACTTAGCCAAAAGCTGACCGGTTAAGTTTTCACTAGCTTGTGAAATGATCTGAAAATTATGGATCCTTGGAAGCAGTGCAGCTGTTAAAAACCAGCAGCTGTTCAGAGACGCTGCTGTGTACAGTTTCATAGTTGAGCTCATTGTGCCTTGTGGTCATTTTTCTGAAAAAGCACTCCCAACACAATCTACACAGCTTCCTTTGTGGTGTGTTTCTTAAAGCTAGTTCTTTTGTAGAGCAAAAGTGATGTCATTGCCAATGTTCTTACTCTTGAGTAGTTGACTAAATCAACTGCATTCAAAACATCTAACTCATATTTTTAATGATCTTAAATAGCATGATAAACTAGCAGACTTGTTTTTCAACTTTTTACTGAAGTAATATGAGCTTCAAAAAGTTCACGGAAAAATGGATTTGAAAAATAATGGATTTTTTTTTCCATAAAAATTTTGAAGTCTTCTCCTATGTATCTGTATATATGTGTGTATATTGATGTTAAGTGTTGTCGAGTCGATTTTGAGTCACAAGAGCCTGTGTAAGAGTTTCAAGGAGCAACTGATGGGTCTGAAGCGCCAACCTTGTGGTTCCAAACCGACCTTGCGGTCCAGTGGCATTATCCTGCGGCACCACACTGGGACTCCCTATGTGTGTGTACACACACACACACACATATATATGTAATTAATTGTAAATCTTGATGAATTTTCACAAAGTGGCCATAAACGTCTATTTCTTGAGCTAATGACCAGCAACCCCAGAACACACCCTCCATAAGGGTAACTGTTATCCTGGCTTCTAACAGCATGTATTAGTTTCAGCTGGCACTCTGTATGTTATACAAAGAATCATATAGAATGTATGCTTTTATGTATAGCTTTTTTCAAGCAAAACTGTTGAGGGCCATCCATTTTGATGTATGTAGTTAGTTCGTTTTAAATACTGTGTAGTGTTCCAAAGTTTCTGTCTATCCACATTAGAACTGGTTTTTCAGAATGGTATGCTACCTTAAAGAAGTAGGTATGCTATTGCCATAATTCTAAATGGTTATTTGTTTTTTCTCTAGGCATAAAACACGAATGTCAAGCAAATGGGCCAGAAGACCTCAATCGGGCTTATATTGCTGAGAAGCTAGGTGGATCCTTAATTGTAGCTTTTGAAGGATGCCCTGTGTAGATCATTCAGTGCCACAAACCAAAAGCTTCCATGTTTAATGTTATTCTCTTTTTATATAAATGAAGCAAATCTGTTTAGGCCAGGGTCTCACTGAGGGGGATTTGTCTTACACCATCTTCTAGAGTAAATGAAATATTCTATAAACATGTGCAGATGGCCCCTCAATAAATCTAGTTTTATTGGTATGAAGTTAAATTCTTATTGGCCAAATGCCTGTTTTAATGAGTTGGCTTGGAAAGATTATTGTGAAGCTCAGGATTTTTAATGAAGAGACATACTACATCTTTGTTAACCTCAGCAGTTACTTTGTCTCTTTGGCTTAGAGAATTGGCCATAATTTGGTTATAATTTTGGCCCAAGTTCATTCTTCTTCATCAAGCTAAGCTTAATAATGGAAAACAATTCTCCTCCCAGCATGTTAACAACACTAATACACTAAGTACGATTTAGCCAGGCAGTCTTTAATTCTACCAAATGAGTAAACGACTGCCTCAAAATTTTGTACACTTATAATCAATGCTGATCTTGCAAAGCACTATTTACAGCACTTAACGGGAACATAGGAAGCAGCTCTTTGCACCATGGTGAGTTCTCTACTCACTAGTTGGGAGGCAATCTTGGTGGATTGACCTTGCACCCTGGAAATCACGGGTGTCCTCAGGAGAATGTGCATTGTAAGCCAACTTATATGCACATTATAGCTCCATTTTAATATGCTTTAATAAAAATGATAATATATTGACAAGCTAGGACACCTATATCTTTGTGTTTCCTCTGGAGTTTTGCGGCTTCTGGTACAGTAAAGGGGTAGAAGAGTACTCGGTCAATGATCACTTGGGGGCCTGCGAGAACTTCATCTCCTAGAGCAGTTACTGTGTGAAGTGGGAGCACGTGTGTCGGGTGACCCTCCCAGGAAACAGTTCCTGATGGATTGGATGCAATTTTTGTAACATCACAGAGATGCACAAACAGTTGAACTTAGAAGTAGCAGTATTGGCTTTATGTAATAAAGGAAGCATTTTTAACCTCTTTCTCGTGTACTTATTCACATGTCCAAATGAGAGTATGTTATTAAGATTGGGGGTATCAGTTAAGGTAACAGCTCTTTCTCTGCTGATAGAATGATAAAGTTGAGAATCTTTTTTTTTTATTCCAAGTTTTTATCCAAACAACAGGTTTTTATCTTTGATTCATTTGGGAAACATCAAAAGTTACCTTGCTTCAGTCAACGCTTCTTTAAATTGTCTAAGGCAGTAGTGCTGGTTGCTTGTTTCCTGTGGTAGTGCCTATAGGGGTAGTGTGTAGTAATTGCTCTCCAGAGAAGCAGGCCACCATGTAGCCGGGCAGTTTAGAAACAGGCTCCTGTGTGGCTTTGGTGTGCTGTGCGCTGGATGGCACTTCTGGAACCACCTAAGAGTGCAGGCACGCAGTTGTGCACGTGTGTGCAATGTGTGATCGTGGTGAGGCTTTCACACCGGGTGCAGGGATCTAGTGCTTTCCCATACACTTTATTCCAAAAATGGACAAAATGCGAATAGAGCAGGCTTTGCAAAATGTCTTTAATGGATTCTTGACTCAAGAATCTTTCAATAAGCATACCAGGCGATTCTAGTGTAAAATCAGGATGTTAGACTTTGGCTGACTTTGCCCAGTAATAAGATGGGGTATAGGGGTATACTGCTTTCTGAAAACATACCTTTTCACATGGGCTTACCCACTGCCCTGAGAAAGCAGCAAATAAAGCTACTCTCATGGCACAATGGCCAAGTGCTCAGCTGCCACCACAAGGTTAGTGGAGTGAACTACGCAGCAGGTCCCACAGTAGAAAAGCTGGTGATATTCTCCCATCAAGAGTACCGCCTAGAAAGCTCTGTGCGACAGTTAACACTATGACACATGGGATTGCTCTGAGTCAAAAGTGACCCAGGCACCTAATAACACAGCGTGTCAGTCAGAACTTGACAGTGCGGGCTGTTATTCCAGGAACTATCAATCTCTGAGAAAACAGCAGAGTAATGGAGTAATAAATAGGCTTAGTCGAGTGGTTTTCTCTCTGGGGACCACTGTCCTAAGTGCTGGCTGGTCCAGATGCAGGGAAGTGCAGCCTGAGTGACCAGCCTGTTGCCCTCTGGCCATCAGACTGGATAGCAGGATACAGCACTTTCTCTTGACTTTGGACATTTCTAAAGTATGTGAACAGTTCCAAACTGGGCTCCGGGTGAAAGAAGGGCTTCCTGGGGGCCGAGGGGGAGTGGGGGTAGGTATGTAGTTCTGGGAGTTTCAGTGGAAGGAAGCCCCAGCTGGAGTAAACAGGGATGTATTTGGTCTGACCACAGCTCACTAAGCCAAAGGCATACAGCTGTAGTTGATGGGCATCCCGGAAGAGCTTGGCGGAGCCCCTGGCCAGACTCATCTGTGTCCAGCCTAGAGAGGTCAAGTCAGCCTAAGGTTACACAGGTGGGGCCAAAAATTTTCTCAGTTCTTGATCCATTCCTACTGCACCTTTGGAAAATTCATTTCTAATAGCTGCAGTTTTGAAGTTAGATCGTGCTCCATGCCAGGGGTGCTCCATGCCAGGGGTAAAACTTGAATAGGGGCAGGAAATAGAAAAGTAGTTATTTTGGGCCCTGAAAGCTCGGGTGGAAAAGGCATTTGTGGAGTGAGTGTCTAAAATCTTGTTTCCTATCTCCAAAGCCTTGCTGTTTCTTTGCGCTTCCTGTCTTTCCTGCACTGCACCCCTTCCCACACGCAGCCAGCTAAGCAGCGAGAATTTGAGCAGCAGCGAGAGAGCTTGAGCAGCAGTGAAAACAAGAGTGAGAGCTTGAGCAGCAGCAAGAGCGAGAGTGAGAGCTTGAGCAGCGAGATTCGGAGTCCTGGTGTGGTGCTGTGGGTTAATGTGCCAGACTCCAAGGCCGTTTTAACTGCAAGGAAAAGGAGCAGAGGGCCTCATCTCTTTCCCACGGAGGGCCTGGTGGATTCGACCTGCTGACCGTGGGGTTCGCAGCCAGATTCTTAACCACTACACTACCAGGCCTTGCACCTTCAAGATGGCGGATCGGGTAGATGTGTAGTGAGGATCTCTGTCAACAACAACATGGGAATACCGGGCCAAAAGGGCTCACGGGACGGTGTTGGAACAGTGAAACAAATATAAAGGTATGTTTGGAGGATCAAGGGTTTACAGCTGGGGAATTTGCAGGAGAATCCAGAAATCCATTGTTTTCTGGTTCAAGACATTCAGCTGTTCTGAGCTGCCATGGAGGGGCGGGAAAGAGAATATCTTGATTGTATCAGGATTGATAGTATCAGGATAGAACATCTTGATTGTATCAGGATTGATACTGAAATTTAAAGTGACAGTTTCAACATAAAACCAAACGGCCACCACTCGTCTGTCTGTCGTGCTGTGGTGGTTTGAATTGCTATGATTCTGAAGGCTCTGCCACCTGTATTTTAAATAATCAGCAGGGTCACCCATGGTGGACAGGTTTCAGATGAATGAGCTTCCAGACAAAGACAGACTAGGAAGAGTGACGAACTACTTCCGAATTGCTAGTCACTGAAAACTATGAATAGCAGAGAAACACTGTCAGATACAGGACCGGAAAATGAGCCCCTCAGGTCGGAAGGCACTCAGAATGCAACAGGGGAAAAAATGCCTCCTCAAAGTAGAGTTGACCATGATGACGTGAATAGAGTTAAGCTCGGGGGAGAAAAGCGCACAGAATCTTCATCTGCTGATGGGCCACAATTCAAAATGAAGATAAATAGCTGTAAACATCCATTGAAAATTGGAACATGGAATGTACGAAGTATGAATCTGGGAAAATTGGAAGTTGTCAAAAATTAAATGGAACGCATCAACATCGGTATCTTAGGCATTAGTGAGCTGAAATGGACTGGTATTGACTATTTTGAATCTGACAACCACATGGTTTACTATGCAGGGAATGACAAATTGAAAAGGAAAGGTGTTGCATTCATTGTCAAAACGAACATATCTAGATCAGTCATGAGGTACAATGCTGTCTGTGATAGGATAATATCCATGTGCCTACAGGGAAGCCCAGTTAATACCACTATTATTCAAATTTA